>NW_020174922.1:6220299-6239189 GCF_003031525.2 Neophocaena asiaeorientalis asiaeorientalis | reverse complement strand
CCCCCCCCCCCCCCCAAAGCTGTCCACATTCTAAGCCTTGGAATCTGTGACTATGTTATATTACATGACAAAAGGGAATTAAAGTTGCAATTCCCTGCAGTTAAGGTTGCTAATGAACTGACTTTACGATAGGGAGATTATTCTAGATTATTTAGGTGGGCCAGTCTAATCACTTGAGCTCTTAAAATTGAAAGAGGGAGACTGAAGAGTTTGTCAGAGAGAGGCAACATGAGAGAGACTCAACCCCCAACTGCTAGCTTTGAAGATAGAGGAAGAGGGCCAAGGGCTAAGGAATGCAGCAGCCTCTAGAACCTGGGAATAACACTCAGTTAAAACAGGCACCATAGTTGTAGGTCACAATGACCTAAATTCTGCCAACAATCCAAATGAACAGGGAAAGCATTTTCTCCTGGAGTTTACAGAAAGGAGTGTACCCTGTTGACACCTTGATTTTATCCTGGTGAGACTGTACTGGACTTCTGACCTACAGAACTGTAAGATAATATATTTGTGTTGTTTTAGGGCTCTAAGCTTGTGGTAATTTGTTAGGGCAGCAATAAAAAATGAATACACAGGCCATATACACTGTCTTTATCACCAAAGTTACTATTCCAACAAAGAAGATATATAAACAACGAATAAGCACGTGAAAACATCGTTAGTCACTAGGGAAATGGAAATTAAAATCACAATGAATTATCACTTTACATCCATGAGGATGGCTGTAATTAAAAAAATAGACAGTAACAAGCATTGATGAGGATGTGGAGAAACTGGAATCCTCATACACTGCTGATGGAAATATAAAATGGGGCAGGTACTTCGGAACACAGTTGACAGTTTCTTAAAAAGTTAAACATACATGTGCCACACAATCCAGCAACTCTACTTTTAGGTAGATATACCCAAGAGAAATGAAAACATGTCCACACAAAAACTTGCACATTATTCATGACAGCCAAAAACTGGAAACAACCCAAATGTCCATCAACTGACAAACGGAAGATGTGGTATCTTCATACCACGGAATATTATTCCACCATGAAAAGGAATGCAGCATACGTGCCACAAAATGCGTGAATCCTGAACATATGATGCTAAGTCAGTAACAAAGCACCATGCGTTACTCTATTTATCTGAAGTGTCTAGAATAGGCAGATCTATGAAGACAGAGTATATTAGTAGTTACCTAGGGCTGGAGGAAATGGGGCATTGGGGAATGATGGCTAAGAAGTGGGCAGTTTATTTGGGGATAATGAAAATGTTCTAAAATTGAGTGTGGTGATGGATGCAGAACTCTGTACTAAAAGCCACTGAATGGCTTTTACTTTAAATGGTTGACTTGTATAGTATATGAATTATACCTCCATGGAGTTTTTCAGCAAACAATAACCTTGGTTTGCTGTGATGGTTACACAACTTTAAAAATTTGCTAAAATATCACTGAATTGAACACTTACAATGGGTGAATATTACGGGATGTAAACTAGACCTCAATAAAGCTGATAAAACAGTTTTAACCAAATTTAACCTTTTCTTGATGAGTCAGGGTCCACACTGTGACTACTAATTAATTATCTTGCACGAAAAAGTGAGAAGGACTTGGTATTTCTCCCCCTTTGTGATTCTGTTTAGTTGGTGTGCCTTTGGTATCAATATTGCAGGGCCCTTAGGATCTAAGGAAGCGGGTAGGGCTTAGACTGCCCTTTCTTGCACGTCCCCAGGCTGCATGGCTTCCTTCTCCTCCCTTGGTTCAATCACCATTCCCTAAAGATATTTTTGCCAATGCCAGCGTGTCAGGTTACTCAGGTTACTGCCATTACCTCTTCTGATCATTCAGTTGAAGTTGACAACTCCCCAGGTCGCAGCAAGTGGTGCTGACCTAACTTCTTACGTATGTTCAGCTGCAGAGTCCTAGACGAGGGACCCCATACCCAGTACAGCTGCATGATGTTACAGCCTCTCCTAGAAACAACCAAGGATATGGAACCCACTACATGTCCAACCACCCACCCTTCCTTCATTCCATTGGACAGATGTGGGAATTGCTTTTTCAGGATGTGAGATGGGTTAGCCTAGATCATTTGTGCTTCCTTGTTTGTTTCCTCTAGTCTACTGGGGAGCGGAGTAAGTTGGATTCTCCTGCTATACTCTCATCCATTTTACCTGAATTCTCTAAAAGCTAGGCCTCTGTAGTGGGCATGCTACACATCTATACATATTGAGGAAAACTTAAGGAACCTGGTTACCTGGTATTGTATTAGATAATGAAGTCCCTTGATGGCAGCTTGAATCAGTCAGTGGCCATTACCCTGTTGCTCAGAGCACCACTGGGAAGTCAGCCAAACTTGTGTGCCTTTCCCTCTGATCTAGTTAGTACACTGGGGCAAACCTTCCTTTGTCGGTCTTTCCTCTTGGTGACAAACCCATCTCTGAGGCTCTCTCTCTATGAAGCAAAATCCTCCTCTGCTTAACAGTGGCTGGATGAAAAATTCAGAAATGCCAATTTGAAATGACTTACGTTATGAAAAGCTTACAAAACTGCTTGTCTTTTATTGCAGTTACTAAATCATGAGGAGGGGGCCGAGAAAGAAGAATTAAAAAAAAACAACAACTGCCTTTTATTTTTATTTTCCCAGTGAGGTTTCTGTGATCTCTTTATTAGACACAATATGTGTCAGCTATTCAACCCATAAAAACGCAGAAAAACATGCCAGGAAAGGAGGAATATTTTCTGTCTCTCTTTTCCTGTGAAAACTTTGCATGAGCTCATCTGTGTTCTCTCCTTTCAATGAAAGATACACTCATCCCTCAGCCCCCATCTTCTTCTCATTTTCCATTGATGATGTCAAGCAGGCCTTACAGTATCTCTTTTGTGATCTTATAAAATCAATGACAACCAAAAACGTTTCCCTTATGGCTATGACCTCATCAATGGCTTACACCTGGACAAGCCTCATCTGCATTGGTAAGTAAAGCTCCCCTCCACTGATCCAGACTGAAGCAATTTACCAGGAAACTACTGCTTTCCTTCAAAACGCTGCCTACGCCATTCAGATCTGGAAGCCTTCTGAGCAACTCTGGCTGAGTGCTGAATCTGACTAGTCAAGACGGCTCTCCGATCTTAGTGCCTGTCTTTGCACACACCAGAAACTCTTCTTTTCCTGTGTTTAAACCCGCACACAAAGTAATCAGTTCTTCAACACGTTAGGCATGTGACATTTTGGTGACATTCTTATACTCCTCCCTAGCCCCTGCTACCCTCCCCTCTCATTTACCTTCTGAGCAGTGAAACAGGCATCCAATTAAGTCAGTTTAGGACAGAAGGGAATTTTGTGCCACTGGGTCTACATGGCTGTGAGTTTCCGGAACCAGGGAAGTGGGTAGGGAAACATTGCCATCTCCATGCTTAGACATACTCGCAAAGTACTCTCAAACCTTTGGGACTTAAAACATAAAATCAACACATAGTGATGAGTTTGGAGAGAAGCAAAGGGCTCTAAAGACAATGTCTTACAGGCTCAAACAGGGCAGAGCAAGGAAGGTTTGGTGTGTCTAAAACTAAATGCTGTTTCTATGTTTAAGCAAAAACTGTGTAGAGAGTACCAATGGACCCACAATGTACCTAAGAAGCAGAATTGACAACACACTCAACTCAGAGGATGAGGCAACTCAACAGGAGAGGTCCAATTATGGGCCAGGGAGGGTTCACCAGACCTCCCTTCCTCTGGCTAATGTGAAATGTTCCTCGTGTAGCCACCTCCCTTGCTCTGGACCCAGGCACTCCAACCGCTTTTCAGATAGCTAATTCAGCTTCCCCCTTGACATTGAGATGCTGAGACATTAGAGTGAGGTGCTCTACAAAAGGTCTGTGAGCATTCTGGTCTCGGAAAAGGAGTTTCCCCTACCGTAAAAATAACCTGGCTTTTGTTTCACCCTCACAATAATAATAAGAGCTAACGAGTATTGAGCGCTTGCTACACGCTAGGCATACTTATAAGCATTTTACATGATGAAGGCATTTAATCTCCACAAGAACCTTCTGAGTCAAACACTATTATTATCACCATATGACAAATAAAGAAACTGAGTCAGAGAGTGTAAAGAAGCTGCTCAGGGTTATGTAGCTTGGATGTGACAGAGTCAGGATTCAAATCCAGACCATGAGGCTCCAGAGCCTGCAGGCTTAACTGCCATGCTACGCCTGCTCTTGTGAATTACTACGAACAAATTTCCCTGCATCTGGTTGATTCAGGTGCATAGGCGAGGCCCAAATCCACACATTTCTTATAAAATCATGGAGATACCTGAGTGCTGGAGCCTCAGGAAAACTCTTGTTTTTCCTTTTGGCCTGCATTTATATAGAAGTCAAGGTAAAAAACCCCCCCAAAAAAACCCCAGAAAAAACTGTACAATGTCTTTAAAGGCACAGAAGCACTGAGATTTACCACGAGGATTTGATCACAAGTGAGCTGAATCAGCTCCTAAGTCCGTACTTGAAAATTTTCAGTGTGAAGACTTACAGTGGAAAATACGTGGAAGCAAAGTTGGGCTTATGTTTTACACATTTTAAAATCGTTTTCAGGATGTGTTTCATTTTAGGAGAGCTAGAGAAAGAAAAGGAAACATTTATTGAGTGTGAACTATGTGCCTGGCACTGGGCTGAGGGCTTTTTCACACGTGCAATCTTATTTAACCTCACAACAATCCGGTGAAATAGGATTAATTTCACTCTTACAGCTGAGAACAAAGACTCTGAGGTTATACACTTTGTTCAAGGTCACACGGTTAATGAACAGTATAACCAGTAATAAGATTTAGAAATGCACCACATCTATCCCCTGCAGACCGCCACCCCGCACCCATTTACGTTATATTTAGGTTGTATCTTCTACGCCTACGCGGGGTACCTTTGAAGGAAACTGTAACTGTCTCTGCATTCGAGGTAGTCACGCGTGCATCTATTGCCTTCACTAGTCTGTAAGCGTCACGAATCACAAAACTCGGGTCTAACTTGTTGCTCTTCGTCAGTAATGTTTGGCAGAGGGTGTGAGTCACTTAAAACTGTGAGTGCAGACGTTGACACCAGGCTAGACGATAATCCCAGGTAAAGACACAAATACAGTCTGAAAGCAGCGTATCCATTTTGGGCCTTACCTTTCAGAGGGACTGTTTGACAGATCTGCTAGCAGACCTGAACAAACCCCACCACTGAAGCCCATGGATGCAGCTTCCTAAGCCCTGGGTGTGGTGTGCGTGAACTACTTCATCACTCAGCTCCTTTTCTCCCTTTCCCCCGGTGCCTCTCTGGCTGCTCTCTTTCTTCCCTGGCTTTGAATATTTTGGCAGCCTCCAATAGCTTCTCTTCAAAGAGCTGAAGACAAGCCTGATGTTACAATTGCTTTGCTTAATTCCAGACAGGTTTCCGTGAATCGTATTAAATTCAGGTGAACAAAGGGTATTTAGTCTGTGACAGAGCTGAACTGTATCTGGATAAATATAAACAAGAGAGTTAATCCTGTAAGAGCCCTACTTGCCAGCAGTTGGAAGGGTGTCAGCAGTGCCCTGGCCAAGGCAGATGGGAGGGGGTGAGGCAGAAGAGAATTAACCAGACGGGTGCCGAGCATCTGGACTCTGTATAACGACGAGGGGCATAAAGATTGTGACTGGAATACATTAGGAGCAAAGCAAATGTTCTATTCACACACACACACAAAATAGGCATTAATATCAGTCTGTAATCCACCCCAGGGCCCCTTAGCTCGCCTTATTCTTTGTTGACTTTCATCCTCTCTGCAAAGCGTCCCGCTCAAGGTCCCTTCCCAGATCAGCCTTAGGTCATGGGGTAGATACACTGCTGCTAAACAGATATGCAAGGGAGTAGCATGTGTGACTGGAAAACAGTGTGACAACATAATCCCGGCGTGGACGGATGAGGTCAGTGTGGGGTGATGTCGGCTTTTCTAGCATCTACTGAATCATCTGACGGGAGCGGCAATGGAAAAGAATAAATACAAACACATGCAACACACCGCCACAAAGGCTGCGTGGCCCAGATCTGAGGAAAGGGAGCCCGGGTTGGTAGCATCAGTGGGGAGAAGGGGGAACAATGATCTGGGGGTTAGGAGACCTCAGTTCCCTTTTTCCCTGCCACCAGCTGAGCGGCTATGTGACCTCAGGTTGCCTGGCCTCTGAGAACTGAGGGCTCTGGTCTAGCTGGTATCTAAGGTCTCTTTCAGTTTCAAAGGCAAGGATCTGTCCTATGTAAGAGAGGTTTTATAAAAAAAGGGCACCTTACTACGAGACCACAACCTTGGGAGGCATCGTACTCTGAATCGCAATTTTCTGAAGTTGCTACGTGTAGAATGGTTTGCCTAACCTCGATGGATAATGGGGAAGTGTAGGCAGGTGTATTAGACCAAGAGGTTGAAATAAACAGTCACAGAGAAGAACACTTGTGCTCCAACCCACAGCCACAGAATTCCAACTACCCAGGTCTTAAAGTCTTCTTTGCAGCAGGTGGACGGAGGAGAAATAAAAAGATCATTCAATGATCTTAGGTCATGATTCATGTTCCCCAACAGGCTACTTACTTGTATACATCTCCTTTGCTCATGTTCGCTCTGCCTGGAGTATTTCCTGCATCTCTGTTTATCAAAATTCTACTCCAAGTCTAAGACCTCTCAGGTAGAGTGAAACTGCACCCTCTTTGGTTATCAGCACTTATTTCATTCTATCTCATATTACACTTTATCTCCATTTGATTACAATTACAGATTACAAACTTCCGGAGGCAGGGTATGGATCTCATTTATGTCTGTGTCCCTGGGCCTGCTTGGCACGTTGCAGGCACCAGTCAACGGTTTCTCAATTGAACAGGGATTTCCACGTTACCTGCTAATGTGACGGCAATGGAGACAGAGTCATATCCCAAGGCATTTGTGGCATTACAAGTGTAGAAACCCACATCAGCTTCCACGGGGGCCAGGATCTGTAAGGAATCATCTGGCTGGAGAAGAATCCTGGAGCAACAGAAAAGAAACGTAGGCCCGGTCAGGTCGGTTGACTCCTTTTTGGCATTGGATATCGGTAAAGCTGGAAGGAACCTCAGGGGTAGTCAGAACCCTGTTTTAACAACAGGCACAAACCAGCCACAGTGACACTCAGGAGACCAGCCTCTCTTGCCACTTTGATGAGTGTGATTCTATTAGCAAGCCCAAATAAGGAGCTTTGGGATAGCTTATGCAGTTTGTTGATTACTTGGACTAAACGCTAACAGTTGGAGCAGGCAGCATATGTGTGCTGAATACACATACACACACAGCGGGGGTGAGAGGAGATGCTAGAACGAATGCTGCAGATGGATTTGGGGAAGCCTTCTTCAGGAAAAGGCAAAGTTATACAGGAGGAGTGGGGCTTGGCTGGATGGTGGAAAGTAGGCAGGGCTTCCAGATACGGAGAAAGGCATCTGTTAAGGCTTGGAGGTGGGAGAGAAACAGCCAGATTGAATACTGACGAGAGGATCTTGACGCACATGTTTGAAAGAAATTGTATGTGTAACTGTATCTCAATTCTATTGCCTCCATTAGTCCGTAAATATCACTGGGCACAGAAATTAGACCTTAGTTATTGTTTTATTTCTCACAATGCTTGGCAGAGGGCTCTTTGTAGTGAAGGTGCCAGCAGAATGAAGGTAAAGCCTGCCCTTCAGGGTCATGGTAGAGAAAATTCCAGAATAAGCACCACATAGTTCAGATACTTTACCTGAAAAGAATTATAAGAATCAAATTGTGAGTACCTTCCACAAGCCTCAGAATCCACTCCTCTCTCAGTCTACTATTTGTTTCTTTTCTAGGTTCATGCCATTTCTAAGAACTACCTGTGACGTGATGGCAGTTAAGCGGATTAATGACTAATGATGGCTTGAAGCTGATGTCCCGATGAGGCTGATGATAACTGGAGTGTGTATGCGGAGGTGGGAAACTAGAAGGGTTGAGGGGAGGACTGGATGGGAACTTGCCGAGATCCAGTGCCAGACCTGGCAGGGCCTTAGGTCAATAAATCATTCAATAGCACAGTAATGATTTAGCGGTGGCCTTGGGGTTCCTGCAGTCAGTCATTTCCATCTTTGTGATTATTTCCACCTCTCTGATTTCCAAAGGCTCCAAGAACTGTTCACCTAATATCATGTTAACATCCGTCCAGAGGAAGAAAGCAGGTAAGGGGTCGTTTTTCAGGAAAGGGAAAAAACATCATGAAAAGGTCAGGGAACTCACAAGACTTAGTGGTAAAATTAGGACTAGGAGTCCCATCTCCTGTCCCAGCAGGAGCGCAGCAGTCTCGCACTATACAATCCTTTTTCTTTACTGTGTCTCTTGCTGGGTCCTCTCCAGACTCTATGGTATTTGCAATTTGGTGCCACCTCTAGTCAGCTCTTAATTATTCTGAGGTGGGTGACCAGTCTGCCAATGAATCAGGCTTCCTCAGCTCTGCTTTTGGCCTTGGACCTGTTGCTTTGCTTTTTCTTACCTCCTCTTGGAGGAAAGGCAGGAGAGAGAAAAAGCAAGGCTTACATCACTCATTCTTCAATTTGGCTATGTATGGGCAGTTCAGATAAAAATAGGGAAGGAAATAGAAAATCTCAGCTAAAGGGAAGTTTCTGGATGATTTGTGTTTGATTCCGTGCCGCTCCAGACCATCACCACTATTACAGGGACAGTCTAGCTTCTGTGGCATTGAACTAGAGCTGAAACTTTGTGGCGGATGACAGAGAGGTTATGAGACATTGTGATAGAACTCATCCACCCATTCGTTCACTCATTCACCCATGTTAGGTGTTTTCTCTCAAAGTCAACAATTACATACTAACTGCTTAGTTTATCTCAAAGAGCTAATAAGAGAAAGATGATTATATAATTTGCTTATCTTTAGTAAGCCATACAATATTTTAAGTAATAATATCACTGTTGTTTTGTAGGAATCTTAATAGATGCAGCATAGTATCATGGCTAAATCTTTTCAGGTGTTCAGGCTGTTTTAGATTAAAAAAGTGAAACACTGACTTAATGATTTAAATCTTTATGATGTCCCAGGAACACGGCTGCCTCCAAAAGAATTTCCAAACGGGAATATTGAAAGCAGGCTTAACCAAATTTCATTAGAACTGACAATTTACGGTGACTGAACTTAGTGGATCATTAATCAGTTTTACCATCCTCAAAAGGCAGGGATTAAGATTTGCTAAATTCCTAAGTCTGTTGGCACAGTTCCTTCCCTATCAGAGCCCTATCAGAAGGGGTTCTTGAAGTGAACATTTAGAGCACAAGACTAGAAGACAGGTCTTCTGAACTTGATTTTGTTTCTAAGTTTTACCATTGGCAAATCCCTTCTTCTTTCTACATTTCAGCTTATCACGTTCTAAACCCCAGTTGAAGTATGTTTTCTTATCCAGCAGAAGGAACAGTTAAAATGAGGTATATAAGGAAGCTGCAGACCACCTTCTGGTATTTCCAATGACCCTTCTGTTGGTAATGTTGGACACCCTGAATGAAGAATTAAATGTGAGGAAGGACACGGGATGAAAAGGTTGTGAGGAAGAAAGGGAGAGGGGCTCACGATACTGGCCAATATCCCCCCGCCAGACAGTTTATTAGCTCTCTATATTCAGATCATATTTTCTTCCTGTAGAACTACTGCACCTGCCTGATCTCATGAAGGGAGTTGTAAATCCCACTCCCACACTGGGCCTGACACATGTAACTTTTTTAAAGTGGTGGTTAGCTTTTATAGCTGCATCAGTTCCTCCAGGCACCGGCGCTACTGAGTGAGCCTCGATGCTTCCTGCCCATATGAAGCCTGGAAAAGAATTCCCACAAAGTTGGTGAAGAGAGGGGGAGCTCCATCACACTGGGCACAAAGCCATGAGGGTCTGAATTAAGATGGGAATAATGCGAATGGAAAAAAAGGAATCTAGATCTCAAAATTTAACATTCATATATTCTTCTATGCTGTAAAATGTATACAAAGATAAAGAAGCTAAAATATTTGCCTTCATAAAACAGTCTTAAATATTATCTTGAGATAAAATCTACATGGGACAAAATCTGAATTTCTCATTTATTGTGTATACTTAGAAATTGTTTCTAGATATAAAACTGAACTCTTTAGCTCAAGGAGGTACAAAATTATTTGGTGTGCGAGTAGGGATTTGAAATAGGGTTTCTTGTTCCAGTACTTTTTTCCAATCTCTCAGGGCTTTAATATGCCCATAAAATTGGTAGATGGGAGTTCGGAGGCTGCCACTAGGGGGAGCAATACTTCTGGAGAGGCTTCCCATGCAGGACTCTCTAGGAAACATGACAAGGCAAAGGAAAGGGCTTGCCGGAGACTGAGGTTTGCTTTAGTCTCTCTATCTAGCCTGGCATCTAGGGAGAGAGATTCCTGGGGTAAAACACATTTTCTTTGTATTTCAGGCATCAACTCTATTAATTTAACTTAATTTGTTAGTAGCTGACTTCTGTCAGCTTGAATTTAGGTTTCAAATTTGACAGGCCTGTTTTAGAATGCATAGGCACAGAAACATAGTGCTGCTTTCCAAACAAAACCAGAAAGATCTCTCAGGGTTGTTTTGGAATTTATGGAATTAGAGGATGAGGGGACGTGGATTGGGGCATAATTAAGACATACATAGCAAATAGTACTGTGGTCATATTAGGTATATTAATACTCTCTGCTTTTCTCCCATACCCACAATCCCTTTTGGTTTACTGGGCTAAAACTTACTGCTTTATTTCTTTGGTCATTATTTTTAGCTAGAAAATGAAAGCATAGTTTTGCTTTTCTCGTGGCCTTTACTTGTAAGCTTCTTTGTGACAGCTTGTCTTCTCAAGCATTCTACAAATTAAGGACAACTTGAGAGAATACAGATAATTGTTTTCGTTACACAAGTGAAGCCCTTGTTGTCCAAACGAGTAGGATATGGACAAAGTGCTCGTGGGCCAGTCCTACCAAGCACAAGCTCCTCGTGGTGGAATTCTCTCCTCTGCATTTGCAAGGCATAGTCAGAAGGTACTCTCATTTGAAAAGGAGGCCACTCTGGGTGTCTAGAGGAAAGACTCTAGCAATCCTGTGTGTGGGGTGGCATGACGATGCCTTCTAAATCCTTGGCTCAACGGTGACACCACTGTCTTATACAGGCTCACCTCTCAAAGTCATGTCCACAACCAACCATGTGAAACTGCGGTAGAGGGGAAGGCTTCCCGACTTCAGTCAAGAGACATAGACTCACGCGGTGTTCTTGGGCAAGCCTTTCAGCTCTGCGAGCCTCTAAGTTCCTTCTGCAAATTGAGGATAACACCTCAGAGACTTCTTGTGAGGATCAAATAAAGGAGTGAGCTTACTGTTTCTGAGGACCTATTTCTGAGAAACAGTGTCTTACTGTTTTCTAAGTAAAAAAGTATCAGGTTAAGCATCAGATACATCTAGTAAATTAGTAATTTTTGATGGTACAGGTGTGGGTAACCTACATGACCATCTTGAAAGTCCTCCTTGGAATTTCCAGTTGTCAGAGGAAAATTTCAAGCTCTGGACACAGAAATACCCATTTGTTACATTGGCCATGATGTACCATCTCAGGCCTCTCACCTTAACAAATCATTCTTAAACCTATTTTAGGTCTCAACACACGACTAGAACCTAGAAATTATAGGTACATCCTTTGTTTTCAGAACAGTGTCTTCCTCATCTTTTCAAACTTATCTGTCCCACATCCCAACACAAACTTGTCTTTCCATTCAAGATGGCCTCTGACTCTCCTTGTCATTAGTTTTGGACAGAGTTCATGTTCTTCCTCCTCCTGTTGATCCTTCCAAATTCTCCCCATCCCTTAAGAGTAAGTTCAAGTTCAACCTCCTGTTACCACAGTCCACAAGAATCCCTTCCTTTCCTGATCTACCAGAGTTGTTTTAAATTGTACTACAAAGCCCTTTCCATTCTACAACATCTCATTCCTTCAGTTAGATTGTAAATGAATACTTCAAGGGCTGGGACTCCTACTTCTGTTATAGTTCTCTCTTCAATATTCAGTATAGTGCTGGCATGCTGAATACTTAATAAAGACTTATTTAGTGACCTCCAAAGCAATGGAGCTGAAATTGATCATTTTGACAATATAGTACACTGGATAAGAGCACAGACTCGAGAGTCACGGTGACTGGGTCCCAACCCCAGCTGTACCACATAGTAGCTTTGTAACCTTGGACCAGTAATTTACTTCTCAGTGACACAGTTTTCTCATCTATAGAATGAGGAGAATTCCTGCACCAACCTAGGGCTGTTGTGAATAGTCTGCGTGAGTTCGGGTATTTCAAGAACATAGAAAAGCACCTGACATAGTAAATACTACAGAAGTGCAGGTTACTATTATTATTTGGTGGTTGTTGTCGACATCACCATCGCCATCATCATTCACTCTTCATGTCTGAACCTATGTATAGTGGACATTGTGAGGAGCTGCTTTGACATGGGTAAATGACTGAGAAATGTAGCGCTTTCAAGAAAAAAAAAACATAAGTCAGGGCCATGGCCAGGTGGTAAGGCATTTGCCCTGTGAGAGAGCGGGGCATGGGCCCCAGTGTGTTTACCTTGGTGGCAGCCCTGGGGATGGGAAAGAGGAGGAGAGGACTGAGGCCACATGGCACACTGGGTTGGCAACTGCCTCAGTTCCATTCTTGACTCAGGAATCTCGGAATAAGGACAACTAGTTATTTCCATAACTGTTTTAACACTATTAACCAAATACTGAAATCCTAGAACACTTAAAAGAAAAAAAGCCAGAATTCTGCAATTGCAAAAAAAAGTATAGAAATAAGAGTAAAAGAATAAGAATTGGAAAAAAGTGCGCTTAGAAGCGAGTAGGGTAAGGGGTACTGTGCAAAGAATGTCAGCTCCCAACTGCTAGGGGGACATGTTGAGGTCTTTTCCTTACCCTGAAATGCAGATTTTTTTTTTTTCTTTTTCCTGCTTAGGGATACCTAAGATTAGGATAATCAAATCTACCACAAAGGGAGAGTGGGAACAGGTATCTAGTAGATAAGTGGACAAATTTTATACAGTTTTATTCTATCATGTTACTAGATTGATATTATCAACGCATTTTAGAGAGGATGCAAAAGCTCAGAGAAGTTAGGTAGCTCACTCAGCTGGTGCAGGGAATCAGGAATGGGGAATGACCTTTGACCTTTAAAAAAACTGACTCTATTCAAGCATCCACTGGGGCCTAATAGGAAGGCCTGTGGTTTGGCTTCATTTTGGGTTGGAGGTAAGTTGTGCGAAGATTTGTAGTTACTCAGGGAAATGGACAGTCACTAACAAGAACATTCTGGATTTTAAGTAGCTTTAAGCTGGAGGACAGAAAGAATGCTGTGAGAAGACATCCTCCGCGAGAAAGAATTTTTTTCCAAAACCAAAAAATATAGTAGCCCAGAGACTTGCAAGGGAGAGCTTCGTTTTGTACAGATATTTTAGGGAACAGATTTGAGGTTCATGAAGAGCTCTGTATCACCATTTGGTGAGGGCAACTTTGTTTTTAACCTGGGCTGTTTTTAATTTAATTGCAACTAAAAGTTATTTAATGCTGGAAGCTCCATGACTGCTCCAGGTGGAAGTATAGAAAATACTTTTGGAATGGGAAAGGTCACCTAACCATACACTCTTAACCCTGTCCTAATACTTTCTGCCAAATCCTTCAGCTTCCTTCTCTTAAGAAAATCATAAAGTCTTGAATTTGCTAATATGAGTAGTTCTATCTGCCTGCTGGGTAATTCATTTCAAACTACAGACCTCTGCATGAAATGACTCTGACTGGATTTCCTATTTACCTTGAATAGAGATCACCAAACTCCAGTCGGCTGCCACCTGCTTTTGTAAATAAAGTTTTATTGGCATGCGGCCACAGCAGATTAAGAACTTTCTATGGCTGCTTTTACGCTACGTTGGCAGAATTGAGTGGTTGAGGCAGAGACGGGATTGCCTGCAAAGCTAAAATGTTTACTATCCGGCCCTTTACAAGAAAAGTTTGCTGACCCTGACCTAGAACATGGAAACACTTTCATTTCTGGTTTGTTTCAGGATCTTCCTCATTTATATGAAAATGTTAACCACTTTTTCAGAACTGCTATTTGCTAGGACCACTTTTCTAGGAAGAATAAATTAACTGCTAGGGGGATCTTTTGAGACTCTAGCTTTTCAGACAGTGGCTGGTTGTCACTGATTGTCTCTGGTTGTCACTGATGTCCTCTAATGTTCTCTGCTGTCTGATTCATGCTAGCCATTTCTGTGACCTTGCATTGATCTTCTATACATTTTTTTTTTTTTTGGCTAAGCTTATGTATTTACTGGGATGGCTCCTTTTTCTCTGACTTGCTATTCTTACACTTTTCAACAGAGAGAAACATTTGTCCTCCCCATTTCCTTTACTTCTATAAAGGAAACAAGCCAAACCAAATTGAAATTGGTTTCTTCTTCCCTCCCTAACTGCCCAGCCTCCAGTTTTTATATTATCTACAAACTTGGAAACTGCATTTCATGTGCTTATGACTTTTACATATAGCATTATTCACAACTGTGGTTCTGAAATTGACCCTGGAGGTATTTTCCATCTGATTCTCTCCTCCATTCTAAGAAGCTTCCATTTGTGGATACTCTGCGTTGCCCATGCTAAAGCCTTCCAAATACTCCTTAATTCATCTCCTACTCAACACCACTTCGGAACACTGTCCAGAGCTTTCTGGGAAGCCTAAACACTTAGAGCATACCGATTTCTCTGTCCTACCAGATCAGAAATGTCAGCAAAAAACTGTGAGTTTTAAGCATCCTCTCCTGTTGTCTGGATTTAGGCTGATAATTCTCAATCAAACTGTGTTTTCCTAGACACTTTTCTAGTGCTATTCTTTGAACAACTGCCCAGGGGTTCCTCAAAATAAGAGTAAAACTCCTAATTTTGTGACATCCTGGAAGATGGTGTGTTACACTGGTCTCATCTCTACGTGATAATTATACTGTCAAATGTGTATCCACAGTGTGCCAGGCACTTTACAGATCATATTTCTGTTCTTCACTCTACTTTTCTGCAGGGTGGGTGTGATCATTTTAACTAATGAGAAAACCAAGGCTCAGAGAGGTTAGACTTATGTGGATACTACGTGGTAGAACTAAGATGCTGTGATTTTAGCCTTCCTGTCCTCCACCACTGTCGACTGTCCCCAGGGTTAACTGATATACCATTAGGTTGCTCCTCTTGACCAAGGGGGTTGGGGAGTGAGGTGGGTGCACCCAGACACACAATAAAAAGAAGGCAGGGACCAGCTTAGGGATTAAAAGGCAGAAACTCCAAGGCATTAGCCTATTCCCTAGGGTTCCATATAGATGGAATGGCACCTGTGAGCTGCTTCTCCATCCCTAAGAAGGAATCAGTATTTTCTTCCAAGTATCTAGTTTCATATTCTTCGTTATGTTCATCTGCATTCCTTTGAAAAAACCCATAACTTTTAGGAAAGCCTTGTTTAAATGCTTTAAGACTTGTACCAGCTGAGCTATGAGGAGTATGTGACTACCAGCTCACTCTTGGACCAAAGGTGTTGCGTAGCAAGCAGGGACTTCCCTGCCCTATTGTGGGGCTATCAGCCGTGTTTAGATCCTTCTCAGAGGATAGGATCAATCTTCATGCAGCTTTCCTTCCCAGTTTGGCAACCCAGCTCCCTGTGGCAATTTTGGAAAATCTGACTTTTCTGTAAAGAAGTTAGCAGTGTCCTTGCAGGTGTTGTTTCTGGAGTTTGGATTCCAATGTAGAAATACTGAACATATATATTTGTCCATAATGACAAGAGCCTCCTGGTATTAGATGTGGGGAAGAGTTATTTACAAGATTCTTCAACTAGGGTCGCTCCCTCTCCAAATGCAAATTCAGCTTTTGCCTGAATCTCAGCTCAAAATGTGGTGAAGAGTAGAAGGGCCCAGGAAGTGTTCAGTATTTATCAGAGTGGCCAAAAAGCAAGAGACAGTTCAGCTTCATCTTGTTTGTGGTTGAGGTATCTAAGCACACACATACACAGGCCACCAACACTGTAAACGTACACGGTTAGAGACACAAACACAGATGTGACAATTATAATGTTTATGAGCGCCTATTATGTGCCGAGCACTGTGCATCTTTACAGCTGGGGGTGTATATGTAAAGGTAGCGTGACCAAGAGAAGAAAAGGCTCTCTCTGAAACAGATGTGCCACAATAAAAACAAAAGCCTCACAAATTGGAAGCCAGCTGGCTAGAAGACAGCATGTTAATTTATGCTAGGTCTAGCTGACCCCAATGGCTTCTTTCTAAAATACTGGCAAGTCCATGTATTCAACTAAGGTTAAAATCAATACAAAGAAACAGGGTCCCTGGAGGCAGACTGAATCTAACATCTCTGTGCTTCAATTTGTAAAATTGGGATAGTAACCTCAAAGGGTTATTGTAAGAATAAATGGACACCTGTAAAATACTTAGAACAGCTTATAGCTCAAAGCAAGTGCTCAATAAATGTTAGCGATGATGGTGATGAGGATGAGGATTTATCCCTTGGCCTGGATGTAACGGGAGACAGGATACCATAAGATATCTACTCCCGCACTTATTCACACTATAGCAGTACTTTGCAAATTGTACAGTTGTATGCCACAGAACCTTGGGGTTCCTGAAATTTCTCAAGGGGAGAACACGTGGGCAAGGTAGAAATGTTAAGCTGGGAATGGGTATCACTGTGGAACTCCGCCATAACTGCACGTTAGAGACTGGAAGTGCAGATTATGCAAAACCATGCAGACTGCTGTCTCCACCCATTAGGAAACCTCCCTCCTCATCACTGGCATCCATCATTCTTTTCTTCCTTCCTTCATTCATCAGTTCATCATCTGTCTAGTGTTTATGATGTTCTTGGAATTGTGGAGAAAATAAGATACATTCTTAAACACTGGCCTTTGAAGAACAGTAACATAATCCAGAAGGTAATACAGAGAAACAAATAACCAATTCTAATACGCAATGGTAGGGCACAGATAGAGTATTATGCACAGGGTACCATATGGGTTGCAGAGATGGCCATCTGACCCAGCCTTGCAGGGAAGGTTTCCTGTCAGGAAGGACAGGATTAGATAGACAAAGTGGGTTGGAAGTTCCCAAGCAAATTTGTGAACAGCAAGTAAGTGGGTACCTCGGAAGGGCAGAGCTCAGTGGGGTGAAGTGAGGGGATTTGGTAAGAGATGAAGCAAGAGAGGCAGGCAGGTATCAGACGATAAAAGGCATTGTATATCATGCTAGGGCATTTGAAACTTAACCTCAAGTGCTAGCTGGACATGAAAAGAATTTTAAGCCTGGGAGCAGCATGGACAATTTTGAAAGAAAGATACTCTGGCAGTAGCATGTCAAATGATCTGGGGCAGAAGTCACACACTTTTTCTGTAAAGGGACATATAGCAAATAGTTTAGGCTTTCAGGGCCTCCTATGGTCTCTGTTGTATATTCTAGTTTTTATTTGTTTTAATAACCCTTTAAAAATGAAAAGCTGAAACTTGCACAAGCCTCTTAGATAGCCTCATCCACCAGAGGGCAGACAGCAGAAGCAAGAAGAACTACAGTCCTGCAGCCTGTGGAACAAAAACCACTTTCACAGAAAGATAGACAAGTGAAAAGGCAGTGGGCTATGTACCAGATGAAGGAACAAGATAAAACCCCAGAAAAACAACTTAATGGAGATAGACAACCTTCTAGAAAAAGAATTCAGAATAACGATAGTGAAGATGATCCAGGACCTCAGAAAAAGAGTGGAGGCAAAGGTCAATAAGATGCAAGAAATGTTTAACAAAGACCTAGAAGAATTAAAGAACAAACAAACAGAGATGAACAATACAATAACGGAAATGAAAGTACACTAGAAGAAATCAATAGCAGAATAACTGAGGCAGAAGAACGGATAAGTGACCTGGAAGACAGAATGGTGGAATTCACCGCTGCGGAACAGAATAAAGAAAAAAGAATGAAAAGAAATGAAGATGAAGACAGCCTAAGAGAGACCTCTGGGACAACATTAAACGCAACAACATTCTCATTACAGGGGTCCCAGAAGGAGAAGAGAGAGAGAAAGGACCCGAGAAAATATCTGAACAGATTTGAGTCGAAAATTTCCCTAACATGGTAAAGGAAACAGCCACCCAAGTCCAGGAAGTGCAGTGAGTCCCAAGCAGGATAAACCCAAGGAGAAACATGCTGAGACACATAGTAATCAAATTGGCAAAAACTAAAGACAAAGAAAAATTATTGAAATCAGCAAGGGAAAAACAACAAATAACATACAAGGGAACTCCCATAAGGTTAACAGCTGATTTCTCAGCAGAAACTCTACAAGCCAGAAGGGAGTGGCATGATATACTTAAAGTGATGAAAGGGAAACACCTTCATCCAAGATTACTCTACCCGGCAAAGATCTCATTCAGATTCGATGGAGAAATCAAAAGCTTTACAGACAAGTGAAAGCTAAGAGAATTCAGCACCACGAAACCAGCTCTACGACAAATGCTAAAGGAACTTCTCTAAGGGAAACACAAGAGAAGAAAAGGACCTACAAAAACAAACCCAAAACAATTAAGAAAATGGTAATAGGAACATACATATCGATAACTACCTTAAATGTGAATGGATTAAATGCTCCAACCAAAAGACACAGGCTTGCTGAATGGATACAAAAACAAGACCCATACATATGCTGTCTACAAGAGACCCACTTCAGACCTAGGGACACATATAGACTGAAAGTGAGGGGATGGAAAAAGATATTCCATGCAAATGGAAATCAAAGG
>NW_020174922.1:6217662-6220270 GCF_003031525.2 Neophocaena asiaeorientalis asiaeorientalis | reverse complement strand
ATACCAAAACCAGACAAAGATACTACAAAAAAAGAAAATTACAGACCAATATCACTGATGAATACAGATGCAAAAATCCTCAATAAAATACTAGCAAAAAGAATCCAACAACACATTAAAAGATTCATACACCGTGATCAAGTGGGATTTATCCCAGGGATGCAAGGATTCTTCAATATACACAAATCAATCAATGTTATACACTATATTAACCAAGTGAAGAATAAAAACCATATGATCATTTCAACAGATACAGAAAAAGCTTTTGATAAAATTCAGCACCCAGATGATTATATGCGGAGATCAGGGAAGATGGCGGAAGAGTAAGACACGGAGATCACCTTCCACCCCACAGATACACCAGTAATACATCTACACGTGGACCAACTCCTACAGAACACCTACTGAACACAGGCAGAAGACCTCAGACCTCCCAAAAGGCAAGAAAGTCCCCATGTACCTGGGTAGGGCAAAAGAAAAAGAGAATAAACAGAGACTAAAGAATAGGGACGGGACCTGCACCACTGGGAGGGAGCTGTGGAGGAGGAAAGGCTTCCACACACTAGGAAGCCCCTTCACAGGCGGAGACTGCAGGTGGTGGAGGGGGAAAGCTTCGGAGCTGCGGAGGAGAGCACAGCAACAGGGGTGCGGAGGGCAAAGCGGGGAGATTCCCGCACAGAGGATCAGTGCCGACCGGCACTCACCAGCCCGAGAGACTTGTCTGCGCACCCACCGGGGCGGGCGGGGCTGGGAGCTGAGGCTCGGGCTTTGGTCGGAGGCAGGAAGAGGACTGGGGTTGGCTGCGTGAACACAGCTTGAAGGGGTTAGTGCACCACGGCTAGCCGGGAGGGAGTCCGGGGAAAAAGTCTGGACTGCCGAAGAGGCAAGAGACTTTTTCTTCCCTCTTTGTTTCCTGGTGCGAGAGGAGAAGGGATTAAGAACGCTGTTTAAAGGAGCTCCAGAGATGGGTGCGAGCTGTGGCTAACAGCGCGGTCCCCAGAGACGGGCATGAGACGCTGAGGCTGCTGCCGCCACCACCAAGAAGCCTGTGTGCGAGCACAGGTCACTATCCACACCTCCCGTCCGGGGAGCCTGTGCAGCCCGCCACTGCCAGGGTCCCGGGATCCAGGGACAACTTCTCCGGGAGAACGCATGGTGCGCCTCAGGCTGGTGCAATGTCACAATGGCCTCTGCCGCTTGCAGGCTCGCCCGCCTCCGTACCCCTCCCTCCCCCACGGCCTGAGTGTGCCAGAGCCCCCGAATCAGCAGCTCCTTTAACCCCGTCCTGTCTGAGCGAAAAACAGACGCCCTCCGGCGACCTACACGCAGAGGCGGGGCCAAATCCAAAGCTGAGCCCCTGGGAGCTGTGCGAACAAAGAAGAGAAAGGGAAATCTCTCCCAGCAGCCTCAGAAGCAGCGGATTAAAGCTCCACAATCAACTTGATGTACCCTGCATCTGTGGAATACATGAATCATCCCAACGAATCATCCCAAATTGAGGAAGTGGACTTTGAGAGCAAGATTTATGATTTTTTCCCCTTTTCCCCTTTTTGTGAGTGTGTATGCTTCTGTGTGAGATTTTGTCTGTATAGCTTTGCTTCCACCATTTGTCCTAGGGTTCTATCCGTCCGTTTTTTGTTCTTAAAAAAATTTTTTTTTGTTAATAATTATTTTATTTTATCTTCTTTCTTTCCTTCCTTCCCTCCTCCCTCCCTCCTTTCTTTCTTCCTTCCTTCCTTCCTTTCTACTTTTTCTCACTTTTGTTCTGAACCATGTGGATGAAAGGCTCTTGGTGCTGCAGCCAGGAATTAGTGCTGAGTCCCTGAGGTGGGAGAGCCAACTTCAGGACACTGGTCCACAAGAGACCTCCCAGCTCCACATAATATCAAACAGCAAAAATCTCCCAGAGATCTCCATCTCAACACCAGCACCCAGCTTCACTCAAAGACCAGCAAGCTACAGTGCTGGACACCCTATGCCAAACAACCAGCAAGACAGGAACACAACCCCACCCATTAGCAGAGAGGCTGCCTAAAATCATAATAAGGTCACAGACACCCCAAAACACACCCCCAGACGTGGACCTGCCCACCAGAAAGACAAGATCCAGCCTCATCGACCAGAACACAGGCACTAGTCCCCTCCATCAGGAAGCCTACACAATGGCAACTACAAACCTGCAGCCTGCAAAAAGAAGACCCCAAACACAGTAAGATAAGCAAAATGAGAAGACACAAAAACACACCGCAGATGAAGGAGCAAGATAAAAACCCACCAGACCTAACAAATGAAGAGGAAATAGGCAGTCTACCTGAAAAAGAATTCAGAATAATGATAGTAAAGATGATCCAAAATCTTGGAAACAGAATAGAGAAAATGCAAGAAACATTTAACAAGGACCTAGAAGAACTAAAGATGAAACAGCAATGGGGAACAACACAATAAGTGAAATTAAAAATACTCTAGATGGGATTAATAGCAGAATAACTGAGGCAGAAGAATGGATAAGTGACCTGGAAGATAAAATAGTGGAAATAACTACTGCAGAGCAGAATAAAGGAAAAAGAATGAAAAGAACTGAGGACAGTCTCAGAGACCTCTGGGACAA
>NW_020174922.1:6093912-6217408 GCF_003031525.2 Neophocaena asiaeorientalis asiaeorientalis | reverse complement strand
ACAGCACATTAAAAGGATCATACACCATGATCAAGTGGGGTTTATTCCAGGAATACAAGGATTCTTCAATATACGCAAATCAATCAACGTGATACACCATATCAAGAAACTGAAGGAGAAAAACCATATGATCATCTCAATAGATGCACAAAAAGCTTTTGTCAAAATTCAACACCCATTTATGATAAAAACTCTGAAGAAAGTAGGCATACAGGGAACTTTCCTTAACATAATAAGGGCCATATATGACAAACCCACAGCCAACAGCGTCCTCAAGTGAAAAACTGAAAGCATTTCCACTAAGATCAGGAAAAAGACAAGGTTGCCCACTCTCACCACTCTTATTCAACATAGTTTGGCAAGTTTTAGCCATTAGTTGCAGGATACAAAATTAATACACAGAAATCTCTTACATTCCTACATCCTAATGAAAAATCTGAAAGAGAAATTAAGGAAACACTCCCATTTGCCATTGCAAGAAAAAGAAAATACCTAGGAATAAACCTACCTAGGGAGACAAAAGACCTGTATGCAGAAAAGTATAAGGCACTGATGAAAGAAATTAAAGATGACACCAACAGATGGAGATATATACCATGTTCTTGGACTGGAAGAATCAATACTGCGAAAATGACTATACTACCCAAAGCAATCTACAGATTCAATGCAATCCCTATGAAATTACCCATGGCATTTTTTACAGAAGTAGAACAAAAAATTTCACAATTGGTATGGAAACACAAAAGACCCCGAATAACCAAAGCAGTCTTGAGGGAAAAAAACAGAGCTGGAGGAATCAGACTCCCTGACTTCAGACTATACTACAAAGCTACAGTAATGAAGACAATATGGTACTGGCACAAACACAGAAATATAAATCAATGGAACAAGATAGAAAGCCCAGAGGTAAACCCACGCACCTATGGTCAACTAATCTATGACAAAGGAGGCAAGGATATACAATGGAGAAAAGACAGTTTCTTCAATAAGTGGTGCTGGGAAAACTGGACAGCTACGTGTAAAAGAATGAAATTAGAACACTCCCTAACACCATACACAAAAATAAACTCAAAATGGATTCGAGACCTAAATGTAAGGCTGGACAATATAAAACTCTTAGAGGAAAACATAGGAAGAACACTCTTTGACATAAATCACAGCAAGATCTTTTTTGATCCACCTCCTAGAGTAATGGAAATAAAAACAAAAATAAAGAAATGGGACCTAATGAAACTTCAAAGCTTTTGCACAGCAAAGGAAACCATAAACAAGACGAAAACACACCCTCTCAGAACGGGAGAAAATATTTGCTAACGAATTAACGGACAAAGGATTAATCTCCAAAATATATAAACAGCTCATGTAGCTCAATATTAAAAAAAAACCAACCCAATCCAAAAATGGCAGAAGCCCTAAGTAGACATTTCTCCAAGGAAGACATACCAATGGCCAAGAAGCACATGAAAAGCTGCTCAACATCACTAATTATTAGAGAAATGCAAATCAAAACTACAATGAGGTATCACGTCACACCAGTTAGAACGGGCATCATCAGAAAATCTACAAACAACAAATGCTGGAGAGGGTGTGGAGAAAAGGGAACCCTCTTGCACTGTTGGTGGGAATGTAAATTGATACAGCCACTATAGAGAACAGTATGGAGGTTCCTTAAAAAACTAAAAATAGAATTACCAGATGATCCAGCAATCCCACTACTGGGCATATACCCTGAGAAAACCATAATTCAAAAAGACGCATGCAACCCAATGTTCATTGCAGCACTATTTACAATAGCCAGGTCATGGAAGCAACCTAAATGCCCACTGACAGAAGAATGGATAAAGAAGATGTGGTACATATATACGATGGAATATTTACTCAGCCATAAA
This sequence comes from Neophocaena asiaeorientalis asiaeorientalis, assembly GCF_003031525.2. NCBI lineage: Eukaryota > Metazoa > Chordata > Mammalia > Artiodactyla > Phocoenidae > Neophocaena > Neophocaena asiaeorientalis. Next base: position 6,215,519 of record NW_020174922.1, on the reverse strand, counting down.
AAGGAATAAAATTGGGTCCTTTGTACAAACGTGGATGGACGTAGAGATTGTCATATAGAGTGAAGTAAGTGAGAAAGGGAAAAACAAATATCGTATATTAACACATATATGTGGAACCTAGAAAAATGGTACAGATGAACCGGTTTGCAGGGCAGAAATTGAGACACAGATGTAGAGAAGAAACGTTTGGACACCAAGGGGGGAAAGCCGCGGTAGGGTGGTGGTGGTGGTGTGATGAATTGGTTGATTGGGCTTGACATGTATACACTGATGTGTATAAAATGGATGACTAATTTAAAAAATAAAATAAATAAAAAAAATTTAGGTGCATCATTAAAAAAAATGCAAAAGCCATTCCTTTAATAACCTTTAAATAACCTGGGCTCATATCCCTGCTCCACCACTTATTAAGTGTGATCAAGTTAATCAAAGAGCTCTGGGATCAATTTCAATGGCTCTTTTAATAATCTTTTAAAAGCCATTCTTAGTAATACCTTTAAAAAAATGTAAAGCCACTGGCTGTAACTTGCCAACCCCTGGTCTCGAGAAGGCAAATATAGGGTTAGGAGGCTTCTGCAATCATGCAGAGCTGACAAAGGTAAACCAAGTACAGGCAGTGAGAACAGAGACCAGTGGAGGGTGAAGGAGTCACTGAAGAGTGTGAACAATCTAGAAATACAGGCAGATCTCGTTTTATCGTGCTTTGCTTTCTTGTGCTTCGCAGATACTGCATTCTTTTATAAACTGAAGATTTGAGGCAACCCCACGTGGAGCAAGTCTATTGGTGCCATTTTTCCAATAGCATTTGCTCACTTCGTGTCTCTGTGTCACGTTTTGGTAATTTTTGCAATGTTTCAAACTTTTTCCTCATTCTTATATTTGTTATGTTGATATATGATCAGTGATCTTTAATGTTACTACTGTGACTTACTGAAGGCTCAGATGATGGTTAGCGTTTTTAGCAAGAAAGTATTTTTAGATTAAGGTATATAGATTGGTTTTTAAGACACATTGCTATCACATACTTAACTGTCTACAGTACAGACTAAACACAACTTTTATATGTACTGGGTAACCAAAAAAAAAAAAATTGACTTGCTTTATTGTAATACCTGCTTTATCATGGTGATCTGGAACTGAACCCACAATATCTCCAAGGTATGCCTGTATTTTGGCTTGGAAAGTTGGATGGTTGGGGGTACTCTTTACTGAGATAAGGATTCAGGAGTTTAGTTTTAGAGATATTGATTGACCTTTTTGTGGGGCATCTGGGTTAGGATGCCTAGTAGACAACTGTACATCTGAGTCAGAAGAGAGATGTGCTCTGTGCTAGATACAGGAGAAATCACCAGCATACAGAGGACTCCTGGAGCCACGGGATCACTTGTGTATACAGAGTGAGGCTCCTAAGCGGGGTAGCTAAGAGGTGCGTAGGGGAAGAGGAATTCACAGAGATGCTGAGAAAGAATAACCAGCGAAGTAAGAAGCAAGCCAAGTGTGTGTGGTTTCTAAAGCAGCAACAAAGTGTTTTTCGGAAGAAGGGCTCAGCCTGCGTAGAATGCTGCTGAGGGCTCAGATTAGATAAGGCATGTTTTGAGAGACAACTTCCTTCTTTTTCAACAAACAAGAAATAACTTTTTGGTGGGGTGGGGAGGGGGCCTTACCCAAGAGGAGTGTATATGTTACATGCGGTCTTAGAATGTGAGGTGGGCAAATAGAAGCAACTCCATAATGAACTGAGTGGAAATGTTAGGCAGGATTTAAAAAACTCATAATTAACAACCTTGGAAGGGGAACTAAAGTAGCCTTCTACAAGTGAAATATTTCTAGGTTATAAATTGGCAGTAGAGGGCTATAAGAGTAATGTTTTCAAACCACTGAGGTGCTAGTAATGCACTAGGACCGTGGAGTGAGGCTAGAATACTCGTCTTCTGTTGGCTTTTGCAGGCAGCAATATGGTGGAACCAGTCAATTACAGATGCACACGAACTACCCAGCAATGAAAGCAAAGGGAAAACAAAGCAGAGTTCTGTTTTCTCAATCAACTGGCACATAGCCCTGAAAAGCACTTTCTAACTCACCCCCGATGGCTATGCTGCAAAGTCCAGTCCTGCTTCTTTGTTCTCTGGATGAACAAGGTAGCCACACTTAGTTATCTTAACCTCTAGCCATCCAGAATTTTTCCAGAAAATTGGCAGATTTGGAGTCTGTTAGCTTCCACCATGTCTGCTCCCTCCACACATGGGCACTTCGTGGTCTCTCTCAAATCCCAGGCTCAGGGTGAACGTGAGTATGTGGGTTGGTGGGAATCTGGGAAGGAGGCACGGGGATGGGAGAGTGCTTGGAATTCCTAAGTGTCACTTAGGCATGGAGTTCTGTCTGTCTCTCCCACATCTTTTAACAGAACAAATAGAAGTGCCTAATTCGACTCTGAGGTTCGCCTTCCCCCATTTTTCTCTCTCAGCTCTTCTAAAAGGTGGTCCTTGAACCACCCATCTCAGAGCCACCTGTAGTGCTTGTTAAAATGCAAATGACAGAAAGAAGATGTGGTGCATATATGCAATGGAATATTACTCAGCCATTAAAAAGAATGAAATAATGCCACTTGCAGCAACATGGATGGACCTGGAGATTATCATACTAAGTGAAGTAACTCAGAGAAAGAAATATCATATGATATCACTTATATGCAGCATGTAAAAAAAAAGATACAAAGGAACTTATTTACAAAACAGAAACAGACTCATAGACTTAGAGAACGAACTTATGGTTACGAGGGGGGAAGGGTGGGGGGTAGGGATAGATTGGTAGTTTGGGATTGACATAAACACACTGATTTATTTAAAATAGATAACCAACACGGAGCTACTGTATAGCACAGGGAACTCTGCTCAATAGTCTGTAATGACCTAAACGGGAAAAGAACTTGAAAAAGAGTAGATACATATATAGGTATAACTGAATCACTTTGCGGTACACCTGAAACTAACACAACATTGTTAATCAACTATACTCCAATATAAAAATAAATAAATAAATAAAGTTGAGTTTGGATTTAGTGCAAAAAAATGCAAATGATGGGACCCTACTGTAGAAAGAGTCTCTGGGGTAGGGTAGGATGTGGGTGTCTCCATTTCTAACAAGTTCCTGGCAATTATTATGCACACTGAATTTGGGAACCCCTCCTCTATCCCCTTTTTATTTTTTATTATTATTTTTTAAAATTTATTTATTTATTTCTGGCTGCATTGGGTCTTCGTCACTGCGTGCGGGCTTTCTCTAGTTGCGGTGAGTGGGGGCTACTCTTCGTTGTGGTGCACCATCTTCCCATTGTGGTGGCTTCTCTGGTTGCGGAGCACGGGCTCTAGGTGTGTGGCTTTCAGTAGTTGTGGCTCGCAGGCTCTAGAGCGCAGGCTCAGTAGTTGTGGCGCATGGGCTTAGTTGCTCCGCGGCATGTGGGATCTTCCCAGACTAGGGCTTGAACCTGTGCTCCCTGCATTGGCAGGTGGATTCTTAACCACTGTGCCACCAGAGAATCCCGTATCCCCTTTTTAAAGTTTAGAATTTTTAAGAGAAGTATTGTGACCACTGGAGTTTAAAAAAAAACTTGAGGCTCAAAAGTTACTGTATCCTCTATTAGCCTTTCAGTGTATCTTAGTTTCTGAAGAGCAGAGACCTCTCCTTATTTATGATCTCACTTTCTGGCACTCATCACTGTACCTAATGCCCAAGAGATACTTGGGGAGTTGAAGGGATGATTGCAAAGGGCCCCTTATAGCCCCCCAGCTTCTACTCACGCTCCTCTGAAATACACTCACCACAAAGTAGCCAGTGTGCGTCTATAAAAATGGAAATTAGATCATTTGACATTCCTGATTAATACCCTCCAAAATCTCCCTGTGGTGCTCAGACTAAAACCTCAACTCCTCATCCTGGTCTCTGGTTGACCCCATGGCCTCATCCCATATCACCTCTACCTTCAGCCTGCCACACTCCAGCCAAATGAGCTTCTTTTGGGTTCTTTCAACACAATAAACTCATTTTCACTTTAGGGGTTTTGCACTGTTTTTCCCTTGCCCAGGAATGCTCTTCCTTCTGATGTCGTATTGTTGGACACTGGTCATCATTCAGCTTTTGTCTTCCAGGTCACCTCCTCAGAGTACCCATCTAATGTGGTCACCAGATCATTGCTTATCAAAGTTCTGTTTCATTTTCTGCCCAGCACTTATCACCATCTGATATTTTTGTGTCCTTTTCTGTGTTTATTGTCTTGCTTCACACTAACTCATTAATTCATTCACTGTTTATTTAGTACCTGTGTAGTGCCAGCTACTCTTTCCAGCACTAGGGACACAGCAGTAAAGAAAGCCTCTACCTTAATGGACAGGCCATCAGTGCATAAATATATAATATGTCAAATGACGATAAAATTCTGTGAGTAAAATAGAGTTGAAGGGTTACAGAATGATGCAGAGTGCTCCTTTAGCTAGAATGATCAGGAAAGATCTTTCTGATGTGTGCCAGTTCAGCAGATATCTAAATGTACGTAAAGTGCAAGAGAACACGGACTTCTGTTTCATTCATCACAATATCCTAGCAAGTAGGTGTATATCTGGCATATGATAGGTAGATTAATAAATATTTATGGAATGAATCAATATGCATACCCCTCTCTTAGCATTTAAACACTGCATTTACTTCTCTGGATTCCAAACTAGCCTTTGAGTTGCATTGACAGGAAATGAGTCTCCACGGATTAAGAAGAACCAGTCTGTCGTAATACACTTAGGGACATCCTGTAAATGATTGCTTAAGAAGTTGACATGTGCTTCTAAGAATGATGTGAATTCATTTTAACCAGTAAGTTACATATCTGATGAGATGCAGTACTATCTGAATTGTTAATGATTCTTTCTGAAAACCAATTTCTTTCAAATCAAGCTTTGGCATATTGAAAAGCCAAGAAGTAATAGACTTCAGTCCCTTTCTTTCTACCTTGACCTATCGTGCTGGCTCAGGCTATTTAGAGTATACTTTAATATATCTGCAAAGTCCTACAGACCAATAGCCAACTGAAGCTTGCAGACTCTTTCAGAAAGATGGATTTGGGCACTAAACAAAAACAGACGAACTGAACTGTAACCCCGGGCATTTCAGCACTTCTCTGTTTGAAAATTAATAAGCGTTTCGGAACCATTACCAGACGCACTAACGATGACAAGCAATGAAACCCAACACAAAAGAGGTCACCAACAACCATAGCAGAGCCGTCCCAATGGCAATTCTGTGCCTTCTGTGTGCTCTGTACAGATGCATCCATTTTATTTTCTGAAACTCCACTTGGACAACTGCATAGAAGAGTAAGCTCCAGCCATACTTCTTACTGGCTAGCTAAGTAAAATGGAAAAATTATGATGTCAAGGATCAGAAACAGAAATCTCTTATTTTTCCCTACCACGTGCCATTAACTTGCTTTAAAAAGCTCTGTTGAGGCTAGATCTGGAAAAAAGTCTTGAGAGTGGCAAGAATTGTAATACTGTTTGCTCGTGGCCCCCATGTGCTTTCTTTCTGAATGTTACCCTCCACTGCCACTCTCTCCAATGTCCTGGTGACTCAAGACCTAGGATTTGCCCTCTGCTGTCCTAGGCCTACAACTTTTCATATCTTTAGCACCTGGCTGCTATGTTTCTTTTTTTTAGCAAGATTCTGTTGAAACTTCTTCATCTTAAAGCCATTGGACTCTCAATGCCCATTAAGGTGAAAATTAAAAGGCAAAAGTCGTATTTCTAAGCAGTATTTCAAGAATTATTGATATCCTTGAGATTGCTAGGCCAAAAAATTGTTCACTGATCAAAGAAGTACTTGGAAAACACTGAATACTGTATCATCCACTTGGAAAGTCACAACACATGTTGGACTGCTTAAAAGAGTTAAAAAAAAACATGGAAAAACCAAAATCATTTTCACTTGGGGGTTAGTTAAATACATTCAAGAACAGTAATCAGCTGTGGAAAAAGGTGATACAGACCCCTTCCTACTACTCTGAAATGTTTCCTAGACATGTTGTTGAATAAAAATCAAGTCGAACTTCTAACCATGAGTAACTTCCCATTAAAAACACAAATCCTATGTGTGTATGTGTTTTATATATAATACAAAAAAATATATAAAAATTCCAAAAGGATGTATACCGTATTATTAAGACTGACAGCCTCTCGGGAATAGGATTGAGGGCATGAAGGAGACCTGCACTCTTACTATACATACGCAGGTATTATTTGAATTGTTTTATAGCCTCTTCATTGCTTTTATAATAAAAAAAGAAAAAAAAAATCAAATACTATATTAAAAAATATAAGTAAAGTCCAGCAGTAAATACCTCTGTTTAGCTTTAAGCGAGCATGTCTCAAACTCATGTGATTGATGAATCCCTGTTTTGTGGACCACTTGGAAACAACCTGTATGACAAATTTTGAAACTACTGTGCTCAAGGCTCTCCCCACTCTCCACCAACGTATGGGTTTTAACCTTCTGTGGCCTTCTACAAATGAGTGAAGGGTGCAGATCAGAGATGATCTGCTACAACCCCCCTCATTTTTAAAGCGAAAGGATTAAGGCCATGGAAAGTAAAGGACAAGACCAGCCCGAAGCCCTCAATCCTCATCTAACTCCCTCTACATCTTTCCTGTAGTCACCAGTGACCCATGGGCCCTGATCCTTGGATTTCATAATCTCCAGCACTCAAGGAAGTTGTCAGGACCCCTGAGGAAGCCACGGCCTCAATATTCTCCCTGCGGTTCCGGGCAGAGCAGAGTCCTAATCATCCCCTCCCCCATCCCCAATGGCCTGTCTTGATGTACAGCTTTTAGGAGGAAATAGTCACTATGCGAAAGAAGGGATCCTGGAAGAAGCTGGTAGAAAACAGCAGGGATCTTGAGATAACTTGGTATCCCTGGTGAAGTACAGGAGATACATGCAAACATGAACTTAGCCACTCAAAACAGCATGAGCTTGAGTTGGCAGAACTGGGTTTGAATCTGCTCTCTTGGTTCTGCCGTTTGCTAGCTATTTAACATTGGTCAACTTCCTTAATTATGGTGAGCCTCGGTTTCCTCGTCTCTGAAATAGGGATATCAGTTCATATGTTACACCTTACAGTGGACATTAACAGAGATGATGGCTATGGAAGTTGCTAGCACGGGGGCACAATATCTGGAGTTAGTCAAGAAATGTTAATTCCCATCTTTTCCCTCACACAGCCAACCGCTACCCCCTTTGATCTCAATGACACCAATCTCGGGCAATAGGCCAGGGGATATGAATGCAACAGTTTCTACACTTGAGAAACCGACTGGCTGGTGGAAGGCATGGCATGATTTGGGCACAGCAGGTGTGACAGGTACAGTCACAGAGGTGAGTTCCAGTACAGCATGCACCTGAGCACCAGGGTACCACTTTCAATCAGCGCCCATCATCCTGGGGGTCTGATGCCGGAGGTGCCTCTCTCCCCAGTGGCCTCAAGGGGAGTTACCACAAATTCCTTACAAAGATTTCTGGAAAAAACTGCAGGGATCATAGCAGTTAAGCTGATCAAGGAAAGTATAAGCTGGGGAGGACCAAGAAGCAAACAAGAGGAGAGGTTACCACCATAGGCTCTCAAAACATAGTGCATTCAGTCCTTGTCTCCAGTGCTTCTGTGTGGGTGCCTCAGCTTTTTAATTACTGATGTGGTAACAACAGTACTTACCCCATAGGATTTTTTTTTTTTAAGATTAAACAAGATAACATTACCTTTAAAGCACTGAGCACAGTGTCAAAGAAAAAATACTTAGTATTGTTATTAAAACTATTTGATCTGTAAGTGCTCAGGCTGAGAGGCAATATTATTGACATTTCAAAAGCACAAAAGATGTGGGCAGGACGGACAAAGTCATGTTTGTTCATCAAGTCTCGGAAGAGGAGACAGAACTACTCTTTGGAATCAGGTAAACTTGACATTGAGTCCTCAGTCTGGTCCTTACTAAAGTGTGACCCTGGGTGAGCTGCTGAACCTCAATTTTCTATGTGAAACTGGAGGATAATGTCAATCTTGTAGATTGACTGTCAGAAGAACAAATGCAGTAACATCTAAATAAACCTGGCACCCTGCCTGGCACAATAAATCCTGCCACCTTTCCTTCCTCACTCAAAGCTACCAAGCCAGTGAAGAGGATTAGCTGAACAATAGTATTTCAAAGTAGATTTAATGAACAGAGCATGCTCCATGGATTCAGAGAAGATAAAAAGTTAAAATGAGGACTTTGGGCCAGAGGACCTTAAAGGTTCCTCCCTCATCCATGGACTGTGATTCTTCTATTCGCTGCCCATCTTATTTTTTCACACATTTTGGCTCTGCCACCTAATAAATGTGATCTTTAGCAAGTTGCTAGACTGGTTTCCTCTTCCGTAAAGTGTGGATAAAAATTATACCTACTTCTTAGGGCCACTGTTAGAAGTCAGTAAGATAAAGCACATAAAGAGTTTACACTTGGGGCTTCCCTGGTGGCGCAGTGGTTGAGAGTCCGCCTGCCGATGCAAGGGACGCGGGTTCGTGGCCCAGTCCGGGAAGATCCCACATGCCGCAGAGCGGCTGGGCCCGTGAGCCATGGCCACTGAGCCTGCGCATCTGGAGCCTGTGCTCCAAAACGGGAGAGGCCTCAACAGTGAGAGGCCCGCGTACCGCAAAAAAACAAAAACAAAAACGAGTTTACACTTGTCTGGGAGACAGTCACTACTCAATTAATGCCAACTATCTGTTGTCAGGGCCACTATAAAGATTAAAGAGGATGTCCATAGGAAGCATGGCATGCTGCTTGGCACATAGGTAGTATTAAAAATATTGTTATTATTATTACCTCTTCTATCACTATTGATCTTACATTATGAATGGCCACGGCCCAAGGAAACCAGTAAGTAATATATGCTGTCATCCCAGTAAAGACACATCAAAACACAGACACCAAGAGACATTAGGATAATTAATCACAGGTCCGACTGGGAATAAAAACTTTCTGCAACAAACAGCCTTGTCCAGCCCAGACAGAGGATGGGCTCACCCACGGGGGCAGCAGCTGTTGGCTGCACTCTCTCCCCAGCCCTGGGGGACCACACACACAGAGACAGTATCCTGGTGTACAAGATTTTCAGCGGTTCATCTCACAAAATGGTAATATAACAATGCCTTGGCCTGGAATGATCTTTTTCTGCCGAAAGTTCAAAGCTATCCAGAGAGCATCTCATTAATCTTTGGGATCCTACGGGGATTGGGATTGGTAGGCATCCTTATTATTACCTTTTAAAGATGAGAACATACAGTTTAGAGAAATTAAATACCTTGTCTTTGCTTCAACAGTCTATCAGTGCCAAGAGAGGGTTGAAACCCAGGACGGGAGCAATCCCTGAGGCCCAGTGCTCTAAGCCCGACCCTTGGAAACACCTTGAAGGAAGAGTGAATAGGGCGTCTCCCACACAGTGTGGCCCCTTGCCCGTCCCTCCCAGACCGCGGTAGCTGCAAAGCTCACCTGTCGCTGAACTGAACCTCTTCTCCGTTCCGGGCCCAGCTGATGGTAGGCCTTGGGTTGCCTATGGCCTCGCAGTGCAGAAGCACACTCAGGGTCCCACTGGCCAGGGCCACAGTCTGCCCGAGGTGGGTGACCACCTCGGAGGCTGAGAGCTGCTGGGCGGCTGAGATTTTGCGCAAGATGATGGGCTTCCGGTGCGGCCGGCGAGAGCTGCCCCCGCCCTCCCCAGTGGACGAGGTCCGGAGGGAGCTGCTGAAGCCAGACACGTGTTTATGAGGAGGGATGGCCACTGGGGGAATCCCCCGCTCGGACGGCTTGAGGAGCGCGTCCTGGTGCGCATCCTGGCGGCTGCGGAAGATCTCCTGGGCCAGCTGGGCCACTAGGTGCTTGCTGTAGACGTCGCGGAGCTCCTCGGGTTGCTGGGAGAGGTTCCGGAGGATGTCATCCAGGCGCTGCTGCTCGGCCACCATGGTGAAGGGCAGGTGCAGAAGGCCCTGCTCGGCGTTCTGGTCCTCTTCTGAGGATGTGTTCCTTTCTGTGGAGTCCTGGACCTCCCAGGAGGCGAGCAGCTCTCCTGGCCAGCCCCCCTGCTCCAGCAATCGAGAGACCAGGTCATCATAGCGGCTCCCGGCATCAGCAGGGAGGCCCCGCTTCTCGGCCTTGCTGCCATTGGAGAAGATCCCGTTCTGGTGTTTGTGGGTCTGCAGGGCCTCCTTCGGGCGGGCCTTCCTCACCGCGAGGGCCTCTTCCTCGCTCCGCAGGCTCAAGGGCCGGGCCACCAGCTTCCGGTTGCCTCCAATGAGCTTAATCACAAACTGCTCCCGGGCCGGTCCGGCCGAGCAGGTGTAGATGCCCGCATCAGAGGGCTTGAGGCGGTGGATCTTCAGGTACCCAAATGGGGCCACGGTGACGTGGGCGGAGCTGATGAGGTGCTGGCCGTCTTTCTCCCAGGTGATGAGGGGCTTGCGGAAGCGCCGCGTGGGACAGCGTACCACCACTGCGGTCTTGGGGAGCAGGTAGGCGAATCCCCCCACGATGAAGTGCAGCTTCCTCTGCCGGCGGGTCTGGATGTATACCTTCCTTGCTGCCGCGATGTGAGGACTGTGCTTAGTGGATGGCCACCCGGGCCCTGGAATGAAAGCAATGAAAGGGAAGGCAGATGGATGGAGAGAGAGAAGCGGAGAGCAGAGAAAAGGGACAGTAAGGTGCAGCGACAAGAGACAGTGAAAAGGAGAGGGCAAAGAGAAGAGAGACAGGGAGACAAAAGGGAGAAGAGGGAAAGAAAGCACTTCAGTTTGCTTTGGGCAGGGCCTTCATTTACCACCTTCTGTTTTACGGGAGTAAATGACTACCAGCTGTGGACCATCAAGCTGCTGCCGCAATGAAACATGGGAGAGCTAATGAGGTGCAGTGGGGCAACCTGCTATCACGCTGCTGGGGTTTTCTACCCCTAGAAGCTGAGATGCAGGGTTCTAGATGGAGGGCGATTCCAGGGGAAAGGCAGTTCCTCTCATTAAAAGGACTTAAAAAAGAAAGAAAGGAAAAGAAATCAGCATCATAAAAAGAGGCAGAGGACAAAGAGAAGGAGAATGGATCCCTTTTGGGTCCTGCAAAGCACCAGGGTCTCCGTATACACGGGGAAGTGTTACACCTCTAGGGATTACTATTAAACAAAACAAATCTGTTTAGTTTAAAACACTGGAGTGGGTAACATCAGGCTTCATTAGTAACATGCTGACTCCAGCTTGCAGATCTCCATATGCCAGCAAGTGAACTTTGCTCTACCTCCTGCAAACTGCTTTTTCCAGCAGAGAAAAGCATCCTGCCTGGCCACGTATAATTAAGATTCCTTTCCCATCTCCAGCTGAGCTCACGAGCCTAATGCCCTCAGAGGGCTTTATTGTCTATATGCCGCTGGTCTTGGGTTCAGGAAAAGCTACTGTTCTTGCCGTCTCCCCAACCCCAGAGCTCTGACATACTCACTTGCACAGGTGGCCAGCATACAGGGCCTGATGGATGAAGAGAACGGCAGGGGCGGGCACAGGGAGGAATTGACAGTAGCTGAGACACCTGTTTTCAACACCTTCCGGCAAATGGCACTTCGCGTCTGGGTGCCCTCCCCGCAGCTCGTGGAACACTGGTGGGAAAAGAAGGGCCCAAAGCATGTAAATTCAGGTAACTAAAGGCTAATGGGTTTGTGTGGGCTCTGAAACTCACCAAAATAAGGAAGAAGTTGCTTGGAAAAGCAATAGCAACTAAGAGAGATAGAGAAATATTAATTATGTAACAATGTGGGAAGACACATCCATACTGTAGGCATACTCTACTCTAAGATTTTCTAGTCTCAGGTCTCCTGTGGACCTTTCACCTGTTTTTACTTTTTTTTTCCTAACATCTTTATTCGAGTTATAATTGCGTCACAATGCTGTGTTAGTTTCTGCTGTATAACAAAGTGAATCAGCTATATGTATACATATGTACCCCTATCCCCTCCCACTTGCATATGCCACCCACTAGGTGGTCACAAAGCACCAGGCTGATCTCCCTCTGCTATGTGGCTGCTTCTCACTAGCTATCTATTTTACATTTGGTAGTGTATATATGTCAATACTACTCTCTCACTTTGTCCCAGCTTACCCTTCCCCTTCCCCGTGTCTTTAAGTCCATTTTCTACGTCTGCATCTTTATTCCTGTCTTGACCCTAGGTTCATATACATATTGTATATGCCCCTAGGAATATACAATATATTCCACTGTATATATGTACCACATCTTCTTTATCCATTCATCTGTTGATGGACACTTAGGTTGCTTCCAGGTCCTGGCTATTGTAAACAGTGCTTCAATGAACACTGTGGTACATGTCTCATTTTGAATTATGGTTTTCTCAGGGTATATGCCCAGTAGTGGGATTGCTGGGACATATGTTAGTTCTATTTTTAGTTTTTTAAGGAACCTCCATACTGTTCTCCATAGTGGCTGTATCAATTTACATTCCCACCAACAGTGCAAGAGGGTTCTCTTTTTTCCACACCCTCTCCAGCATTTATTGTTTGTAGATTTTTTCATGATGGCCATTCTGACCGGTGTGAGGTGATACCTCATTGTAGTTTTGATTTGCATTTCTCTAATGATTAGTGATGTTGAACATCCTTTCATATGTTTGTTGGCAATCTGTATATCTTCTTTGGAGAAATGTCTATTTAGGACTTTGACACATTTTTGGATTGGGTTGTTTTTTTGATATCAAGCCGCATAAGCTGCTTGTATATTGTGGAGATTAATCCTTTGTCAGTTGCTGTTGCTTCATTTGCAAATATTTTCTCCCATTCTGAGGGTTTTCTTTTCGTCTTGTTTATGGTTTCCTTTGCTGTGCAAAAGCTTTTAAGTTTAGGTCTCATTTGCTTATTTTTGTTTTTATTTCCATTTTATCTAGGAGGTGGGTCAAAAAGGATCTTGCTGTGATTTATGTCAAAGAGTGCTCTGTCTTTATTAATATGGTGTATCACATTGATTGATTTGCATATATTGAAGAATCCTTGCATTCCTGTGATAAACCCCACTTGATCATGGTGTATGATCTTTTTAATGTGCTGTTGGATTCTGTTTGCTAGTATTTTGTTGAGGATTTTTGCATCTATGTTCATCAGTGATACTGGCATGTAGTACTTTCTTTGTGACATCTTTGTCTGGTTTTGGTTTCAGGTTGATGGTGGCCTCGTAGAATCAGTTTGGGAGTGTTCCTCCCTCTGCTATATTCTGGAAGAGTTTGAGAAGGATAGGTGTTAGCTCTTCTCTAAAAGTTTGATAGAATTTGCCTGTGAAGCCATCTGGTCCTGGACTTTTGTTTGTTGGAAGATTTTTAATCACAGTTTCAATTTCAGTGCTTGTGATTGGTCTGTTTATATTTTCTATTTCTTCCTGGTTCAGTCTTGGAAGGTTGTGCTTCTCTATGATTTGTCCATTTTTTCCAGGTTGTCCATTTTATTGGCATATTGCTGCTTGTAGTAATGTCTCATGATCCTTTGTATTTCTGCAGTGTCAGTTGTTACTTCTCCTTTTTCATTTCTAATTCTGTTGATTTCTGTCTTCTCCCTTTTGTTTTTTTCTTGATGAGTCTGGCTAATGGTTTATCAATTTTGTTTATCTTCTCAAGAACCTGCTTTTAGTTTTATTGATCTTTGCTACTGTTTCCTTCATTTCTTTTTCATTTCTTTCTGATCTGATCTTTATGATTTCTTTCCTTCTGCTAACTTTGGGGTGTTTTTGTTCTTCTTTCTCTAATTGCTTTAGGTGTAAGGTTAGGTTGTTTATTTGAGATTCTTCTTGTTTCTTGAGGTAGGATTGTATAGCTATAAACTTCCCTCTTAGAACTGCTTTTGCTGCATCCCGTTGGTTTTGGGTCGTCATATTTTCATTGTCATTTGTTTCTATGTACTTTTTGATTTCCTCTGATTTCTTCAGTGATCTCTTGGTTACTTAGTAGCATATTGTTTAGCTACCATGTGTTTGTATTTTTTATAGTTTTTTATTTCCTGTGATTGATATCTAGTCTCACAGCATTCTGGTCAGAAAAGATACTTGATATGATTTCAATTTTCTTAAATTTACTGATCTTGATTTGTGACCCAAGATATGAACTATCCTGGAGAATGTTCCATGTGCACTTGAGAAGAAAGTGTATTCTGTTGTTTTTAGATGGAATGTCCTATAAATATCAATTAAGTCCATCTTGTTTAATGTGTGATTTAAAGCTGTGTTTCCTTATTTTTTTCATTTTGGATGATCTCTCCATTGGTGAAAGTGGGGTGTTAAAGTCCCCTAATATGATTGTGTTACTGTCGATTTTCCCTTTTATGGCTGTTAGCATTTGCCTTATGTATTGAGGTCCTCCTTTCTTGGGTGCATAAATATTTACAATTGTTCTATGTTCTTCTTGGATTGATCCCTTGATCATTATGTCATGTCCTTCCTTGTCTCTTGTAATAGTCTTTATTTTAAAGTCTCTTTTGTCTGATATGAGAATTGCTACTCCAGCTTTCTTTTGCTTTCCATCTGCATGGAATATCTTTTTCCATCCCCTTACTTTCAGTCTGTATGTGTCCCTAGGTCTGAAGTGGGTCTCTTGTAGACAGCATATATACGGGTGTTGTTTTTGTATCCATTCAGCCAGTCTATGTCTTTTGGATGGAGCATTTAATCCATTTACATTTAAGGTAGTTATTGATACGTATGTTCCTATTACCATTTTCTTAATTGTTTTGGGTTTGTTTTTGTAGGTTTTTTCCTTCTCTTGTGTTTCCTGCCTAGAGAAGTTCCTTTAGCATTTGTTGTAAAGCTGGTTTGGTGGTTTGAATTATCTTAACTTGTGCTTGTTTGTGAAGGTTTTAATTTCTCTCTTGAATCTGTATGAGATCCTTGCTGGGTAGAATAATCTTGGTTGTAGGTTTTTCCCTTTCATCACTTTAAATACGTCCTGCCACTCCCTTCTGGTTTGTAGAGTTTCTGCTGAAAGATCAGCGGTTAACCTTATGGGGATTCCCTTGTATGTTATTTGTTGCTTTTCCCTTGCTGCTTTTAATATTTTTTCTTTGTATTTAATTTTTGATAGTTTGACTAATATGTGTCTTGGAGTGTTTCTCCTTAGATTTATCCTTTATGGGACTCTCTGTGCTTCCTGGACTTGATTGGCTATTTCCTTTCCCATGTTAGGGAAGTTTTCAACTATAATCTCTTCAAATATTTTCTCAGACGATTTCTTTTTCTCTTCCTCTTCTTGGACCCCTTTAATTTGAATGTTGGTGCATTTAATGTCCCCGAGGTCTCTGAGCCTGTCCTCAATTTTCATTCTTTTTTCTTTTTTCTGCTCTGCAGTAGGTATTTCCACTATTTTATCTTCCAGGTTACTTATCCGTTCTTCTGCCTCAGTTATTATGCTACTGATTCCTTCCAGAGAATTTTAAATTTCATTTATTGTGTTGTTCATCATTGTTTGTTTGCTCTTTAGTTCTTCTAGGTCCTTGTTAAACGTTTCTTGTATTTTCTCCATTCTATTTCCAAGATTTTGGATCATCTTTACTATCATTACTCTGAATTGTTTTTCAGGTAGACTGCCTATTTCCTCGTCATTTGTTTCATCTGGTGGGTTTTTACCTTGCTCCTTCATCTGCTTATTTTGTCTGTCTTCTCATTTTGTTTAACTCACTGTATTTGGGGTCTGCTTTTCACAGGCTGCATGTTCGTATTTCGTGTTGTTTTTGGTGTCTGCTTCCAGTGGGTGAGGTTGGTTCAGTGGGTTGTGTAGGCTTCCTGGTGGAGGGGACTGGTGCCTGTGTTCTGGTGAATGAGGCTGGATCTTGTCCTTCTGTTGGGCAGGGCCACGTCTGGTGGTGTGTTTTGGAGTGTCTGTGAACGTAGTATGATTTTAGGCAGCCTCTCTGCTAATGAGTGGGATTGTGTTCCTGTCTTGCTAGTTCTTTGGCATGGGGTGTCCAGCACTGAAGCTTGCTGGCCATTGGGTGGAGCTGGGTCTTAGCGTTGAGACAGAGATCTCTGGGAGAGCTCTCACCGATTGCTATTACGTGAGTCTGGGAGGTCTCTGGTGGTCCAATATCCTGAACTCTGCTCTCCCACCTTGGAGGCTCAGCCATGACATCAGGCCAGAGCACCAAGACCCTGTCAGCCACATGGGTCTAACATGTTGACCTCCAAATGGCAAAATCCTTTCTTTGTTTGAATAAAGGTGGCCTTCGAGGTCCAGGTTTCAGGGAACTGGCCCAGGGTGGCCATCCCTGGTTTCACGTCAACATGATCTCAGGCAGAAACCTCCTTGTTTTTCCATTTTGTCTTTAAGTTACTCGTTGAAAAAACTGGCCCGTGGTCCCAAGGACGGTCGCAACTTCGGCTGGTGGGGGCCCTCCCTCCCACTGGGCTCCCTGTTTTTACTTTTGTAGCCTGGGATTTAGAGTTAGAGAGTCACAGAGTCCAACTCAGTATTTCACTAGTTGGCAAGTCACTTAAACTCTCTGAGTCTGTTACCACTTCTTATACTTATTTTGCAAGGCTGGGAATTAAATGAGATAATATATTTTAAAATTTCACACATAGAAATGACATTCAGTTAATGCTAATTCCTATCTCCTTCCTTTACAAATAAATTATAATACTTTAATGTCAAGTATCAGATAATTCTTACGCATTTACTTTGTTTGAGGTGGGGCGCTAAATGCTATGGGACGAAATGTGCAAGATGGTTCCTAACCTCAAGAGGATGTCATCAAATAATGGGAAGAAATCCAAATGCATTGTTAAAATGAAATAGTATATTAGGGAACATAGAAATCAAAACCCCAATGAAATACCACTTTATATTCACTAAAATTCCCATAAGCAAAAAGATGGACAACAGTAAGTATTTTTAGTATAAGTGAGGATGTAGAAAAATTAGAGCCTTCCTGTATTGCTGGTGGGAATGTAAAATAGCACAGCCCTTTTAGAAAGCAAGTTTGATATTTTTTTAAAAAGTTAAACATACATTTATCATATGACCCAGCAACTTCAGTCCTAGGTGTCTTACCCAATAGAAATGAAAACATACATCCATATAAAGACTTGTATGCTAAGGTTCATAGCAACATGATTCTTAATAGGCAAAAGTGGAAACAACTCAAATATCCCTCAGTTGGTGAATGGATAAATGAAATGTGGTATATCTGTATCATGGAATATTTTATTCCACCCTAAGAAGGAATGTTCTGATAATGTGCTACAAAATGGATAAACATTGAAGACATTATGCGAAGTTGAATTTTACAGTATATAAATTATACCTCAGTAAAGCTGTTTAAAGAATTATATAGTAATAAAAGAATTTAGTAAAAATATAAAACTAAAAGTCAAGTGAAGTATGAAAATATTAATGCTAACAATTGGTGAATGCTTATGGTATACTAGTGATTTCCTGGCCTAATCTGGAAGATCGTTGGAGTCTGGATGGGTATAGAGAGCTGGGGATAAGCATGGGAGGCAGGGAAATAACCAGAATCAAGGTAGAAGAGTTCAGTGCACAAGGCCAAGGCAGGCTTGGGGGCGGACCTAAACCAGTCTGACTGAACAGAGGGGCCAAGTGGAGAGTGTCAGGAGCTCAAGAGGTGGTTTGGGGCCAGATGTTGGAGACTTTAAATTTTCAGACAGAAGGTTTGGAATTGGTCCATAAGGCAATGAGGAGCCATTAAAGGGAAGAGTGAAATGATGAAAGAGGTATTTTGAGAAGGTAAATCTGGCAACAGTGTCTGGGAGGGATGGGAGTAAGAGATGAATGGCAGACAGGGATGTCAGTTAAGAAGGCTGCCACGGTAGTCCAAGCTTGAGATGATAACGGCCTGAACTAGGGTCATGGCAGCATGCCACGTTAACTTGAAAACTGACAGTAGAAACCAAAAAATATTATCTTATGTATCTAAGTTTTATATGCTAGCCCATGGAAATGAACTATTCTATGCAAGGCACCGTGATATCCACCACCCTGAAAGACATTTAAGATGCAAAAAACGGGGATGAGAATCAAGCCCGTTGCTTTTGTTCCCTGATGATCGTGGATTCCAAATTCCACCTATCCCTTATTTTATTGTAAATGACAGCACCGAATCCAGGGATCAGGCGGGATGGGGGTAAAGAGCCTGGAAATTTTAAAAGTCTGGTCATTTTAGTGCTGCCAAGTAGAAAAATGGAAGAATGGACTGTGTGTCAGAAGACGAGTTTAGGATTTTGGTCAAGTCTAGTTCTTTCTCTAAAATTCTCAATTTCTAAACTTCTCTCAATTTCCACATCTCTAAAACAGGGAAACTATATTCGAGCAGGGATTTTCAAACTGTGTTCTTTAACTATGTTGAACAAGTGATTTAGGGACTTCTCAGGTGGTCTGGAGACCCAACCAATTGGAGATCCGGGACCCCTACCCAACCTACCCCCTACTTCAACCAAAACAGCTCTGATTTGTTCTGTTTTAGATTTCTGGCTTCACAATAACATTTCAATGGAAAAAAGGGTCTTGTGGCTTTAATTTTTAAAAGAACAACTAGGTTATAGGATCTCCTAAGTTCCTTCTAGCTCGAAAATTGAGTTTAATTTCTCTTATATTTTTGTGAGGGAGGAATTTCCGTAAAAATATGACTTAAAAATAATGAATAGCCAACTCTTTCAAGAGATGCAAGTGTTTCTTTTAAAGAAAAGAAGTAAGGTCTTTTGAGAGGCCTTTCCTCGGAATAGGATCTGAAAGTAATTTTATTTGAAGTGTTTAAAACGTTGGCTTAATTCTGTCTCTGAGGGATTCTGTGCAGTAACCATGAGATTGTGCCCAGATAGTTGAGGATGAAAAACACCCATAGATCATCCAGGTTTTCCTTTCTCCAAGGGGAGTCCTGTGGGAGTGTATGGAATGCACGTCTCATCCCAGACAGAAGGGCCAAGGGAAGGGTTGTTGGGATGATAGGGGCAACTGGAAACCCTGTGAACACCCCCAGGAGCACTTCTGTATGGCACCAGCTTGAGTTTAACACCAGTGAATCGGGGCTAAAATCCCACCATTCCAGCCCCTTCTCAATGTTTGGAATTTCCATTCATCAGCGCAGATAATGCAGAACCTAGTAACATTCCCTGGATAAGGGCTAACTCTACCTAGTTCCCCAAATGTAACTTCCACCTCCTAGGAAGACCAGCAAAGCTTGTGGGAGGCCTTGGTCATGATCCTGGGTCCAGCCAGTCAAGTGCTTTCTTTTATTTCCTCTCCTTTTCCCGACAATGAGGAGGGATGGAAGAAAATCATAACAGTAGTTAAGGGTTAACTTTTGCTAGACACAAAGTACTTCATGTGCATCACTTAATTTTTAAGCGTCCCAATAACCATGTTAGTGAACACTATTATCATCTCCAATATTTAGCTAAGCAAACTAAGGCCTAGAAGGGTTAAGTAACTAGCCCAGGTTATATAGCTAGTAAGTGGCAGAGTCAGGATTCGAACCTAAGTTTGCCTGTCTTTGAGTCTCACTCTTAACCACACGTGATACTGTTCTAAAGGTCTCCTTTACGTAATGGGACCCATGGGATTGCAATGCAGCAGTCTCCTTTCCTTAGTGCCTAATCACAGGGTCCCTCCTTCAGATTTTCTCTGTGTTCCATATGCTCAGAGGCCACAAACTCCGGGAAGCTGGGAGGACAATTCTCATACACACAAGTCCCTTTCTCAGCATCCAACTCATGGAAGACTATCACCGACAGACTTAGAAGAGCAGTGCCTTTTACACTACGCCCCTGGGAGGAAGTCTTCATCTAGAGTCACTTACTTGGCAAATACATCAGTGCCCTCGTCTGCACTGCTAGTTTTGTTAAGGATTTTTCATATATGATACCATACCCCACATCAACAACCCATGGAAAAATTGTCACTGACATGTTCACACATGCACATACAGATATGCTCATTCCACACATTTAATCTTTTATCCTTCTGAAACAAAATTATTTCTAAAAGATGAAATAACAATCATTGCCCCTTCTGTTCTCAGCCATTTGCGGGGAGCTACCATCAGAAGGCAATTTTACTGCCAAATTACAAAATCTATGGTGTGTCAGTTACCTCTCAATTTCAGGGCCCTTTGCAGGCACCGTCTGACGGACCTCTACACGGGCTGACAAAACACAGGGCAAGAATTCTCAGAATGTAGGTTGAAAGACATGGCATCTTAATTTTCAGAGGCAGCTTTCCCCTCTGTGATGTGTTTTAACCAGCAGCAGCTCTGTCCTGTGAGTTGGACAGACTGCAAAGGAGGCAGTGAGATCACCAAGGCCAGTTCGGATGCTTCTATGCAAGAAAGGAGAGGGGCTCGACTCTGCCTGGGACACAGAGATGTTCACTTCAGGCCTCGTCATTCTGTTCTTGGCTGTATCTGCTTGCCAGGGGGATTTCTCTATGAAAGACACATAGGCCCATGAAGCTGGGGGAGTTGCAGGCAAGTCAAAGAAGGAGGAGAGGCTGAAAACAAGTTGCAGCTGGGTATCAATGAATTAGTTCGTGCTAGTGTTCAAGTAGGAATGATTTAGAGAAGTCGGTTAGTTGGGGATCTATGCCTAACTTACGAGGTAAGTCAGGAACGGTAATGCCAATGCAGCCATCTCCCCAGATGCAGGGCAACGGGGGAAATCAACTTCTCTGGCTGGGAAGCTGTTGATGTTCTGGGGCCAGAAAACTGACAGGAAAGAGGCAGGATTTCCTTGGCCTTCTTTTCCTAATAAATCACGTGCCTCATTCTCCAGTAACTTGGAAGAGAAAAACTAGAGAGGCTTTGCCTTTCCTAAGGAGAGACTAGAAACATCTGGGAGTAGGAGATGCAGGGGGGTCAAGGAGGCGGGAGCGAAGGTAGAGGAAGAACCCGGTGTTCTGAGTAGAATCCTGGGCCCGAACAGTACGAATGAATGAGGCCTGGTTTTGTTCCGCGAAGGGCCCGTTTACAATTCCCTGCTTCTGACTGTTGAGCGAGGTCTGGCTGCTTAACTCGCATCCCTGCAGCCTAGTTAAAATCTAGTTACACGATACGGTATATCAGTGCTTACAGAAACTCTGTTCCATGCAGAACTGATTCACTTTGCTGTACACCTGAAACTAACACAAAAGTGTAAATCAACTATGCTCCAATAAAAATTAAAAAAACAAAACTCTGTTCCACAGTGTTAAGAGGATTATTTTGTTCTCCTCTTGCCTTCTGTATCTATAAGCTTGCGTGCCTTCTCCTCCTTATGCCTCTTTTGTTATCTCCTTCTGAGAAGCATACCTACCTCTGTCCAGTCAGAGAGCAGCCACTCGCTGGGACAGTCATCTTTCTTGCAGGCCTGCTGGGAGGCCAGTTTGGGGGCCGAACAGAAGGTCTCTGGAAGCTCCAAGAAGCTGCCATCAGCCATGCGCTGTTTGCAAAGAACCTCGCGCTTCTGGATGCCCCCTCCGCAGGTCCTGGAACACTGGGGAAGGAAGAGAAAGCAGACCCTGCATAGGACAGTAGCACATTTGACTGCTAATTCTTACCTTAGCCTTGGTTTGACTCAAGAGTGAAAATAGAAAAGGAAGAATACCCAGGAACCAGCCCAAAGGATTTTGCTTCCTCTCCTTGAAATGAATTTTGTAGTAAGTTCTACACCCTCTGCTCTTAATCTCAAATATGTAGCTAGAGCACCCAGGAATTTCACGGGCCTTTAAATCTTAGAAAGTTGGTTCTACCTAGGGGCAGGACAGGAATAAAGATGCAGATGTAGAGAACAGATGTGAGGACACAGAGAGGGGGAAGGGTAAGCTGGGACGAAGTGAGAGAGTGGCATGGACATATATACACTACCAAATGTAAAATAGATAGCTAGTGGGAAGCAGCCGCATAGCACAGGGAGATCAGCTCGGTGCTTTGTGACCACCTAGAGGGGTGGGATAGGGAGAGTGGGAGGGAGATGCAAGAGGGAGGAGCTATGGGGATATATGTATATGTATAGCTGATTCACTTTGTTATGGAGCAGAAACTAACACACCATTGTAGAGCAACTGTACTTCAATAAAGATGTTCAAAAAAAAAAAAGTTGGTTCTAAACTATGATTTGCAGTCACCCAAGACAACTGGTTTAAAAGGTTATATAATAGAGGGCTAAACATATTTATGACCCAGTGAAAATAATCTGTGCTGCTTCCAGAATGAACAAGAGGGAGCTGCTGCCACCAGTGTAGATCTGGAAGAATTAACCTGCAGAGAAGGCGGCACTTCCTCTCTCTCGAAGTGGAAACATCCACTCTACCCTACTGGAGGGGTCGTAGATTTGAGGCTTGGTTTTCCGAAGGACTCCCTGGAACGCATTTCTTGTAGGACTGGTGTTTTTTTAGGGCGGTGGGAGCAAGACCCATGGAAATTTGGGATACAAGAAAAATCACCCATTTTAGTGGTTTTCAGCAGGACCCCAATCAAACACACCATTTACAAGTAATTTAATAGTTATCATCCAGTTGCCCGAGGCGGGGCAGGAGGCTGTCATTCCAGGACTTTGTTCCTCCCTTGCGGTAGGCAAAGCAGCCCTCCGTTTTTTAGCTGGGCACAAGACCTTCTGGCATACAGACTATATTTGCTGACCTCCCTTGAAGGTGCCACGTGACTAAGTGCTGGGCAAAAGGATATACATAGAATGTTGTGTGCAACTTCAAGGAAAAACCCACAAAAAGAAAATGTGGCATTTTCCCCTTCCCGCCTCGTCCTTGCTGGCTGGAATTTGAACACGATGTCTAAAATTTAAACTTCCGCCTTGGATAGTGACAGGCAAAAGGAGGGAAGCAGCGTATCTTCCTGGGGGTGAAGCCAACATACCGGCCCTGGATGGCCTGTGTGTATATAAGAGGAAAACACTTCTCTCTCTTATCTAAGCCACTATGCCTTTGGGTGTCCTGTTATTTTTAGTCCATCGTTAGAAAGTTCATAGCTGGAAAGACAAATACTGTATGAAATCACTTACATGTGGAATCTAAAAATTACAACAAACTAGTGAATGTAACAAAAAAGAAGCGGAATCACAGATATAGGGAGCAAACTAGCGGTTACCAGTTGAGGGGGGGAGGGGCAATATAGGGGTGAGGAAGTGGGAGATACAAACTACTGGATGTAAGATGGGCTCAGGATGTATTATACAACAAAGGGAATATAGCCAATATTTTGTGATGACTAAATGGAAAGTAACCTTTAAAAACTGTATAAAAATTTTTTAAAAAATGAAAAAAGGAGGCATAGGCACAAATGCTAAGAAAGAGGGAAAAGAAAAAAAAATCTAACCCTAGCTAATCTACCAACCATGACTACTCTGTTCTGGGGGTGGAGGGATTTTATTTTAAAACTCTAAGGAGTGCTCCGCTTTCTTCAAGAATAGTCCCTTTTCTTGAATCTGCTGCCCTTGTGCTTGTTGAGAAATGAGGCCTGGGTATACAAAGGCTGAGCGTTTGTGCCGTACGAGCTTCTCGTGCTGCAGCAGTGGGCTCTCCGAACTCATGGGGGTCTGTGATCAGGTGGCTGGAGTCAGAACTGCAAGGGGGATGGGTACCCAGAGTCAAGGTGAGGATGGTGATACAGTGCTTCTGAGTAGAGTCAGAACGCCGCTGTGGCCCAGCTGTCACCCTCTTATTCGGTGGTCCCAATCCTGATGCACTTTATTTATTTATTTATTTAATTATTTTTGGCTGTTGTTGGGTCTTCGTTACTGCGCGCGTGCTTTCTCTAGTTGCGGAGAGCGGGGGCTACTCTTCGTTGCGGTGGGCGGGCTTCTCACTGCGGTGGCTTCTCGTTGCAGAGCACAGACTCTAGGCACGCGGGCTTCAGTAGTTGTGGCTCGCGGGCTCTAGAGCACAGACTCAGTAATTGTGGCTCACGGGCTTAGTTGTTCCGCGGCAGGTGGGATCCTCCCAGACCAGGGCTTGAACCCGTGTCCTCTGCATTGGCAGGTGGATTCTTAACCACTGTGCCACCAGGGAAGCCCCTGCTGCACTTTAAAACCACCTGGGAGCTTTTGAAAAGTCCTGAGTCCTGGGCCCCATCTCAGATCCATTAAACTCTGGGATATATGTCCCAGACATTAATTTTTTAAATTAAAAAACATTCTTTTTTTAAACCTCCCAGGTAATTCTATGCAACCAGGATTGAGAACCATCTCGCCAAATGAACGCCCCTCCATCATTTCCAATGGGAGTAAAATAAACATGGAGGGGAAAACCTGGGACCCAGAGCAGCCTCTGTTAGAGCCAGTGGTTATGTGGAGTATCTTATAAGGTGTATGGGTATCCATCCAATTTGAATAAATGCTCCCAATATAAACAGGTAGATGAATAAGAACAGCGTTCAGATTTAAGCATCTTACTGAATGTGGCAATAAGGTAAAATGTAGGTTAATTTTTTCTCTCTTTCAAATTGAGGAACGGATGAAAATAATTGGTTTTATTTTAAGGGTGACATTGTAATGTGCTATAGAGTGTGACCACTCACTTAAAATAACAGAGCTGAGGGCTTCCCTGGTGGCGCAGTGGTTGAGAGTCCACCTGCCGACGCAGGGGACACGGGTTCGTGCCCCGGTCCGGTAAGATTCCACATGCCGCGGAGCGGCTGGGGCCGTGAGCCACGGCCGCTGAGCCTGCGCGTCCGGAGCCTGTGCTCCGCAGCAGAAGAGGCCGCAACAGTGAGAGGCCCGCATACAGCAAAAAAAAAAAAATTAAATTAAAAAATAACAGAGCCGAGTTGTCACTTTGCAGATAGGACCTCATTTAAGGGACAGACCCTCAGATGATTCCCCCCTAACACTATATGGAATTCTGTGCCAACTGTATGACAAAACAGCTGCAAGAAAAGTTAAAAAAAAATCAGCTTGTTATTTTGAAGTTTGACCTACACAGAAAACTTGCAGGAAATTCTCAACACCCAAAGATAAAGTAAGACTCCTGAGAATGTCCTTCAGAGCCCTCACAGTCTGACCTGCATTGAGCTTCTCAGCCACGTTCCTTGCCGGCCTGCTGTGGGCTGGTGCTTTAGCTGCAGTGGACAATCTGCCCTTCCCTGGGCCCACAGATGCCTCCTCTGCTCAGGCCTTTGATCACGTTGTTCACTCTGGGAGCAATGCCCTTCACCTTTCTGTCCATCCAGAAACTTCCAAGACATCTTTGAAGGCCCAGCTCACCGGCCACTGCTTCAGGAAAGGCTCTTTGAACCCCTCTGCCTCATGGTGTATAAGTCACCTCCCACCCCACCTTGACCTGGAAGGGTACTGCACATCCCGTTAGGGCTGGTTGCTTATGCTTCCGCTATTTTCCTCCGCCTCCCTGCATTCACATAGGATTATGTGACTTTTGAGGAAAGGGAACGTATTCATCTTTCAATTCCCCAGTGCCTAGTATAGCATCTGGCGAAGACCGTACACTTCATAAATGTTTGTTGAACCGATGACTGGATGAACGAAAGGGCCAACAAGCCAGATGCTGAAAAGATGTAAAACAAACATCCAGCTGATGGGCTGAACATCCACCTTTTATCGGACTGTTTTATCATTAGCCAGAAGCCTCTTCTAAGTAAGTCAGCAGTGGGTTTCAGCCAGCTGCAGTGCGTGCTCTGTGGGGTGCTCTGATCCTCCAGGGATGGCAGACAACCCTCTGGCTGGGTTAATGTCGTCAGGGATTTGGCTTTTAAACGCTTGTCTCAACGTCGCTCAAAAAGTTTCCCTGGTGTGTACACTGAGGAAAAGGTGGTTTTCAAATTTTTTCTTTTAAATTGTAGAAGATGAAATCTCAAATTAGTAAAGGTTCCAAAGACTGTGATGACTTTGTGAACTGGTCAAGGTTACGTGGTGAGGCTGATAGCTCTGACGTGAGAGGCAGAATGCAAAGGAGAAAAGATTTTAAAAGCAGCAGCAAGAGAAATTTAATAAAATACCATGAAAAATGTTTGCTTTATGAATCATCATTGAAAATAATATTGTGGTATGAAGATGTAGATCTCTGGTAATGGGTATTGTTTTAAAATATATTCCATAAACAGAATAAATAACCCAAAAGAGCATGTACATTGCTTATCCTTGTTGCCATGCATATTTCAGGATATAAGGTCATGGGTTCATTAGTTTTATAAGAAAAGCAAAAAGAATACAACATGAGGAACACGTAAAAGTTACGTTTCTGTACAAAAATACAATGGCCTGAGTGTCCTGTATTTTTAAGGATTTCCCCGTGATCAGCACATTCATAAATTCTGCCTCTTTTGACATTTTTGGTTTCATGCTGACAGTTCAATTCACTGAGAGCTGAGTTCACTTCCTTGGTACCTCGAGTCACACACTGAGCCCAACACAAAGTGATGTCTACATTCTGTTTCTAAGGTCAAGTTGCCAGTTTTAACATGATGTGCTCTGCTTAGCTTCTAACTCATTTCATTCCTTTCTTCATTCTCTCATTCATTCTTTCATCAAACATTTCCTGAGTACTTGCTGAGTGCCAGGCACTGTACTAGGTGCTGGGGACTTAAGATGGTCACTACGCCTCAGTCCAGTCACTGCACTTTACCCTAAGGTGTGATCAGTTTTACAAAAGAGGGAATATAGACGAGAGTGCAACCAAGTCTTTACGGAAAAGATGGGGAAGGCTTTGCAGAAGAAGTGACACAGAAAGGGTTGGCCGGGGAGATAGGAGCGCTGGCAGAGTCGGACCACGTGTGCACAGACGGAGAAACACGGCATGTTCACACACCTCCGAGGAGTCCTGAGAAGGCAGAGCTTAGGGTTCATGGGGACGTGTAATTGGGAAAGGAGACTGAGAAGGCGGATGAGTGGCAGACAGTGAAGGGCCTTGGACATAACTGGACGTACTCTTAAGAGCCTGGGGTGTCATTAAAGGTTTTAAAGTAGGAGGTAACACGATCTAATTTGCAGAAATGATTCAGGTGGCAAAGGAAAATGGGTTCCAAAGAGTACCGCCCTGTGAGATGTTAATAGATGTGCCAGGGAGAAAAGGTTTTGTTGTCACATAAGTCTAAACGACAGTGCATGCCATACCCCTATTTGGGGGTTCTGAGCACATATTAGTATTTTAAAAGTTTGACAGAGGGCCTGTAGTAAAAAACCACTGATACCAGGTTGGGAAACATCAGATCAGAGTTAGGTGAGACAGTACAGGGAGAGCACGTAAAAGGCTGTTTGTAGTAGTTTGGTTAGTTTGTTACCGTTGGAACCAAGGCAGTGGCAGAAGGATGAGAGAGGAAGAGAGCATTGGGGGGTTGGGAAGATATAGGAGGTGGAATCAACAGGACTTGGGTGTTGACTGAGTGTGAAAAACAAACGAGGCTGAGATGGCACTAGTTTCTCGCTGGAGAACAGGCTAGATGGTGGTGTTACCCACAGCACAAGGTCCACGAGGGAAGGCCAGGTCTATGGGGGAAGGTGGCAGGTAGGTGTGTTATCGAGCTTGACGTTCGACCTTCGGAATTTGAGGTAACTTTGCAATATATGAGGTGGAGAGGTTCAAAGGGTAATCAGAGAGAGTTTAGTATATAACAGTGGGAAAAACTAAGTCAAACTGAAGGAAGGCTCAGAAAAACAACAAACAAAAACATAAGGACCGGAATCTCACTTACTAAACAAAATTATTAAATAAGAACAGAATTTCTATATGGGCCACTTTGTGAATTAAAATTATCTTGTTAATCTAATATCGATTAAGCTTTCTTAACCCTGGAAGTGCAAGGGGTGTGCAGTATATCTTCTGGGTTTAACATTCCTGTTACTTCGTGAAGCATGGGCTAGCATACCCACTAAAATTCAGAGCAATTGTTAAAAAGAATTTTCTGCTAATAAATAAAAACAAAAACACTTCACCTGTGAAATGTGAACTCTGATCTGTTTTGCTGACATTTATTTATTTTTTAATTAATTAATTAATTATTTTTTGGCTGCGTTGGGTCTTTGTTGCGCGGGCTCCCTCTAGTTGCTGTGAGCAGGGGCTACTCTTTGTTGTGGTGTGCAGGCTTCGCATTGCAGTGGCTTCTGCTGTGGCAGAGCACGGGCTCTAGGCCTGCGGGCTTCAGTAGTTGTGGCACGTGGGCTCAGTAGTTGTGGCACGTGGGCTCAGTAGTTGTGGCTCGCGGGCTCTAGAGCACAGGCTCAGTAGTTGTGGTGCACGGGCTTAGTTGCTCTGCGGCACGTGGGATCTTCCCGGACCAGGGCTCGAACCTGTGTCCCCTGCATTGGCAGGCGGATTCTTAACCACTGCGCCACCAGGGAAGTCCGACATTTATTGTTGCTTCTAGAGGTAGGATCAAGCATCCATTTCTTCATGAAATACACTACTAAAAATTAAGATAAATATCCCAATAGATTTTTTTCCTCCCTGGATACAACATTTTAAATAAAGATGGTCTCTAACTCATGAGGCTTTACATTTTAGTCACTGGTATATAACAAAACTGATGACTACATTGACTCTTTCTGCCAGAATTCAGCCCTCTAATCCAGATCAAAGTCATTCTTTCCTGTGTGGTGTGTTTAAATCTAAATGAAAATTTTAATTCTCAAGTATTTATAGTTATTAAAATTCTTTTTTTCCCCTAAATATTACCAGCAGGGACTCTCCTCTCATATATCTTTTTACATAGCTAAACTACAGGCATTCTGAATTGTAACCCTGAATTTAAAAAAAAGAAAAAAAAGAAGAAAAGGTTTACAGGTAAGTGGCCACATAATCACAGTTTCAAGCAAGGGGGGAAAATAGGGGCTGTGGTGATTGTTTCAGTCTCTATACAGATGTGAGCAATATGTATGTACAGTGGGTGGACACAATCCTGCACATAAAACACAGGCCATATAGAGAAACAGAAATGATGCTTCAGAGTGGACTCTCTCATTCATTTCAGTTTAATCTTTCTCGCATCTTTCTCTTTTTCTCTCATTTCTGTTTTAAAGGGTTTTTTTTAGAATAAAAACAAATAAGATTGATGCCTACAGAGCTCATACATAGTGGCAAGAGGAGTAGAAGGCAGACTTTTACTTTGTGCTAATGGAGACAAATAGGCTTATCAGCCCACAGTCTAGCAGACTGAAGCAGGCTGAGTCATGACCCCAGAGATATCTATGTCCGTATCACTGGAACCTGTGAACATTTGACCTGACGTGGTAAAAGCGACTTTGCAGAGGGTATTCGGTTAGACATCTTTAGATGTGGAGATTACCTGGGTTATCAAGGTGGGGCTGATGTAGTCACAATGGTCCTTGTAAGACGATGGCAGGAGGACTGGAGTCAGACAGGGTATAAAGACAGAATCTGAGGGAAGTGCTTTGAAGCTGGAGGAAGGGGCCATGAGCCAAGGAAGCCAGAAGCCTCTAGAGGCTGGAAAAGGCAAACAGATCCTCCCCTAGAACTTCTAGAAGGAATGCAAACCCGCCAACACCTTGATTTTAGCCAAGCGAAACTGATTTCAGACTTCTGACCTCCTGAGCTATAAGATAATAAATTCATGTTCTTTTAAGCCACGAGTGTGTGGTAATTTGTTATAGCAGCAAGAGGAAACATACACAGATTAACTACCCTGGATAATGCAACAAATACTGAGTTTTATGTAAACTGCTGATTTTTGAGCTGCTATCAGATTTCCTCACAATTTAACAGTTTAGAGGAAATTGTAAAGAGGTTTTGGGAATGCTGCACTGCATAGTGGAAAAAAGAATGGATTTTGACTCATACAGATCCCTTTTCCACTTACTGGCTATGTGAGCCGGGACAAACACAGCCTCTCTGAGCCTTGTTTCCTCAAAGGATTGCTGTAGGGATTAAAAGATAAACTGAAGAGCAGTAAAATGAACTCTACTAAATAAAGTCTGAATTCATGCTAACCTCACAGTGCTTTAGTTTCCTCATCTGTAAACTGAGGATCAGAGTAGTAACTATCACATCAAGGACAGTGAGGATTAAATACGTTAAAAATAAAAGTGAATTTCCTATAGTTACAAAACAAAAGTGAGTCACAGATGAAGACAACAAACTTACGGTTCCCAGGGCATAAGGGGAGGGGGGAGGATAAACTGGGAGATTGGGACTGACATATACACACTACTATATGTGAAATAGATAGCTAATAAGAACTGGCTGTATAGCACAGGGAACTCTACTCAATACTCTGTAATGGCCTATATGGAAAAAGAATCTAAAAATAAAAGAGAGTGGATATATGTATAACTGAGTCACTTTGCTGTACACCTGAAACTAACACAACATTGTAAATCAACTATACTCCAATAAAATTTTTTAAAAAGTGAGTTAATAAGGGTAATTGGAACCCTGCTATAGATATGAGCATATGTCCAACCTTAACTCCCTCCTTTGTGATCTCTTTAAAAATGATTTTAATCTACTTTTAGATTAGCATTAAAAATATCCTTTCTGGGCTTCCCTGGTGGCGCAGTGGTTAAGAATCTGCCTGCCAATGCAGGAGACACAGGTTCGAGCCCTGGTCCGAGAAGATCCCACATACCGTGGAGCAGCTAAGCCCGTGCGCCACAACTGCTGAGCCTGTGCTCTAGAGTCCATGAGCCACAACTACTGAGCCCACGTGCTACAACTACTGAAGCCCGCGCACCTAGAGCCCGTGCTCCGCAACAAGAGAAGCCACTGCAGTGAGAAGCCCGCGCACCGCAACGAAGAGTAGCCCCTGCTCACCGCAACTAGAGAAAGCCCGCGCGCAGCAGCAAAGACCCAATGCAGCCAAAAATAAATAGATAAAATAAATTTATTTTAAAAAATCCTTTCTATTTCAAATACAGCAGTGTGTATAATAACCTAAATGGGAAAAGAACTTGAAAAAGAATAGATACATATGTATATATAACTGAATCACTTTGCTGTACACCTGAAACTGACACAACATTGTTAATCAACTATACTCCAATATAAAATAAAAATTAAAAAAAAGTTCCTAGAACCGCACTGGATACATACTCTTTTTAGAATAAGAAGAAGCTCCTGAAATGTATCAAGTGCTCCATAAATGAACAGGCACACTTGCCATGGACCTTTTCAGCACCATTCTCTATGCTTTACACACCTGCATGGGTGTGGCGGGTTCTCACTGAGACTGGGTTACTGCTGTTACTGACCTGACGGTCTAACTCAGGAGTCATGGGAAAGCAGCAGGTAAGGTGGTATGTGACTGTTAAATGAACAGCACTGACCGTGAACGCCATGTGGCTGCAGAGCAGGAGGGTATAGAGGAGTCCTGGTGGGAGAGGCGGGACTCCTGCCGGCTTTGACAGGCAGAGGGGAGGGGAACTGCGGGTGGGCAGGGAGAAACGTGGGCAGAAGGAATGCACAAGCAGGGATGGGAGAACCACAGTTAAGACATGGACAGGGGCAGACGTGCAGAGGGATGAAGGCCTGACTAAGCCATTGGGCTTTATTATATGGCAGTGGAGAGTCACTGAAAAAAATCCTAGCAGAAGACTCTCGTGATCAAGATGTCTCAGACTGACGTATGCATCTGTAACAGTGGTTCTCAATCATGGTGCTGTAACACACCAGTTGTGAAAATGATCTCTCGTGAGGTGTATAAAAAGTAATATAATGGATGGACCTAGAGATTATCATATTAAGTGGAGGACTTCAGACAGAGAGAGACAAATATCATGTGATATCACTTATATGTGGCATCTAAAAAAGTGGTGGGGATGAACTTATTTACACAACAGAAATAGACTAACAGACATAGAAAACAAACTTACGGTTACTGAAGGGGATGGCAAGGTGGCGGGGGGAGATAAATTGGGAGTTTGAGATTAGCAGATATACACTACTGTATATAAAACAGATAAACAACAAGGACCTACTGTATAGCACAGAGAACTATAGTCAATGTCTTGTAATAACCTATAATGGAAAAGAATCTGAAAAAATATATATAAAACTGAAGTGCTTGGGCTTCCCTGGTGGCGCAGTGGTTGACAGTCCGCCTGCTGACGCAGGGGACACGGGTTTGTGCCCCGGTCTGGGAAGATCCCACATGCCACGGAGCGCCTAGGCCCGTGAGCCATGGCCGCTGAGCCTGCGCGTCCGGAGCCTGTGCTCCGCCACGGGAGAGGCCGCGACAGTGAGAGGCCCGCGTACCGCAAAAAAACAAAACAAAACAAAACAAAACTGAATTGCTTTGCTGTACGCCAGAAAGTAAGGCTACATTGAAAATTAACCATACTTCAATAAAACATTTAAAAAAGTAATATAGAGCCAACACCAAAGATGATGATGATGACGAAGAGGAGGAGGAGGATGTGTGTATATTTAATAAATTAGACAGGATTCAGGAGACCTAATGCACTAAGTATGTAAGTGTTTCAGAAGCCAACCAAAAAAACTCAACAAGCTATTATAGCTAAAATGCTAAAGATAAATATTAAGTGAGTCCTTCCCACAAGACCAAAGATGAAAACCAAGGGATGCAGTAGTGAGTAAGAGGTGAAATAAAGATGGCCCCCTAAACACCAAAGTTAGAATTAGAAATTATATCTGTGTTTCATTTCTGCATAATTGTTTCTAAACTAA
Organism: Neophocaena asiaeorientalis asiaeorientalis; assembly: GCF_003031525.2. Taxonomy (NCBI): domain Eukaryota; kingdom Metazoa; phylum Chordata; class Mammalia; order Artiodactyla; family Phocoenidae; genus Neophocaena; species Neophocaena asiaeorientalis. The sequence goes on along the minus strand of NW_020174922.1, from coordinate 6,182,843 downwards.
AACGTTAACATAAATCTTTGGACTCCGTACTTGTCTTCTCAGACCTGTAAAATGTGTAAATCTTGGCTACTTCTTACTTGTCAGGCAAGTGCTCTACAAAGGACAAAGGAGGTTGCGTTCTTAGCTGGTAAATGACAATTTACATAATTTATGTTTTTTTTCCCCAGAAAGCAAAGCATAGGTAATACGCATGAGGTCAGTGGTAGCCCAATATTCAAAAAGCAAGGAGGGGGAGTTTCTCTCCTCAGGCAGGCCAATGGCCATCACGTTGTTATCTGTCTTCCTTTAAATGAAGCATTTGATCCACCCTCTTCTTTTCTTTCATATGAAAAAAGACCATAAACTGGCTATTGAAGGATTAGAGACCTCAGCACTATCTCCTGGTACATGCAGGCAGCTAAATGGAAAAAACCATGTAGGTGCACTGCAGGTCTCCTGTCCCAGCAAGGACTGCCAAGGGACCAGAGGGCTGACCAGGCAAATGCATGGTCAACAGCTGATTTCTTAACTAAGTGGTGTCCTAGGACAACAGCCAATTAGCTTGGAGATGCTTAAATTACTCCTGACTCATTCCATAAGCATAAACAATGACTTCCCCTCTCCTAATAAGTGGTCAGTAATAGCTGATTTTGCCTAAAAAACTTAACTAAAGAAGTAGGATTCTAGGAAATAATATAAGAATAGTCTATTGTTTCCTCTAGGTTCAGAGGGATTCCTAAAAGTGACCAAGGAGTCCTATGCACCAAATGTTTAACAGGGATTTTTCTCTGGAAGATAGAATCCTGGTGGCTTTCACTTTCTATGTTCTTCATTTCTTACTATGTTTGAATATTTTTCACAATTATTATGCACTGGGTATGAAAAAGATCTTTATGCATTGGGTATGAAAAAGATCTTTTTAAAGGTCCTAATAAAGTATAGTCAGTGGTTCACTGGCTAAACTTCAAAGAGTTTTTACTATTACTTTCCTGATCTGAAAAATGGACTTAAATCCAACTCATCTTAAAGTCTTCTCCCTAATGGAAGGAAATAGAAAAAGTTTTCAAAATAAATTCATGTCTTAACAGGCCCAAGGGCGATGGAAAGTGGAAGAGTAATTGACTCCTTAGAAATCAACTGTTTCAAACAGGGCCACCGGGCATGGGGTGGCAGTGTTGGCAACAGACCGGAAAAGGTCATGTATATGGATGTGCCGGTCACTGCCATTATTCAGCAGCATGTGTGGCTATTGAAAGAGGTGGGTGTTTCACTGACTTTCACGGTCAATATTATTACCTATAGCTATGAAACAAACCTATCAGGAGGATATAAAGTAAAAAACTTCAGGGCTTGTGGGCAGTACTATTGGCCTATTCATTCATTTTGTTATTCAATAAACATTTTACCCAGAACTTATTAGGTACTTAATGGCAACACAAACTAATAATACAGGGACTTAGTTTCAACAGTACAGGTTGACTGGGCTGACCTCATCCTTTCTTAGTGTTATCATGGGTTAGTGGTGCAGTATGAAGCTGAAGTATAGTTAAAGGTAAAAGTATAAATGCACCAGAAATCAGGAGACCTGGGCTCTGGACCAGGCTCTATGACCTTGGGCAAAACCATATCTAGGACACAGTTATATCATCTGTAACTAAAATGAAGACAATAAAATCTACTTTTCACTGGACTATTGTGAGGATTAACTTCAATTAGGTGTGTCACAACATATATTTCTTAACAGAACATGGTACATAGATGTTCAAAATATGTAACATTCTCTTGACTTGCACAAACCATCACACAGTAGCATGGACTTTACAAACCTAGCCATATAGTACATTTAAGCTCAAAAAGGATATATATATAGTCAACGTCTGTTTCTAGATGCTCTATACGTTAGTGTGTTGCTCACTCATTACTGTTTGATTCTTTGAGCACTTTGCTAAATCACAGCCCCAAGAAGGGGAAGGAAGAAGGAAGGGGCTCTGCTCACTGGCTGTGAAGAAGCAGAGAGGACGCACAGAAAGGGCAGCTCTTTGACTTGGCACCAAGGCTGTCTTCCTCTCTCCTTCTCAGTTAGATGACCACGTGATTTATCATTCTAACTGGGACACTTCTGAGAGTGAAAAACTGTTTCAGTAAAAGGAGGATGCAAGTCCCCCTCACCTTTCAGGCTTACTTTTTGTGACCTTTGTTGTCACTTTAAAACTACGTCTGATATTCTAATAGGGAGGCAATTGTACAATGAGATTTTATCGAAGTAATCAATCTAAAATCCTGTATTTTTTAAAGGCATGCAAAAAGGTTACTTAACTAAAGTTTGATAAATATATATTAATTTTAGAGAGGATTTGAGGATAAAATAATTGTATTTTTATTATTATAATATATGCTTGAGAATGGGGTCAGCAAACTGTTCTGTAAAGGGGCAGAGTAAATGTTTTAGGTTTTGTGGGCCATACGGTCTCCGTCACAACCAAGCGGTTCTGCCCTTATAATGCAGGAACGTCACAAAAAACACATAACAGAGTGGGTGTGGCTGTCTTCCAATAAAAGTTTATTTACAATAATTGGTTGTGAACTGGATTTGGCTTTGGGCAACAGTTTGCCAAACCCTGCTTTAAACAATAGTTCCCCATGGATCAGGAAAATTTTAAAAGTCTGTAATTAACTCGACTTCTAACGTTCTATTTTGCTAAGGAATTATGTTTAAAAAAAAAAAGAAAAGCCATTGCCTGGTATCTTTATCTCTTTGAATTTTAAATAGCAAAAGCTAGAAAAAGCACACATTCAGAAAATGTAGCTTTATGGTAATTTACCCACCACACAGTCCTTATTAAAAAAAATTTTTCCTTAGCTCAGTGAAAACTTTGTCATGAATATCACTGGAGGCGGTACAGTAGAAAGAGCTTGGTAATTGTAATGAAAAGATCTGGATTTGAATAAGGTTGGGGCAGTACTAAGCAAGGAGGGATGAGCAGATCTTGAACAGTCCTTTAATGACACAACACTCTCACGGGGCACTTTCCCTGTCCCGAATCACTGCTGCAAACACAAACTCCAATACTGGGTAACCCCAGAACTCACCGGCTGCCACTGCGCAGGGTACCAGGCTGGGGGGCAGTTGAAGCGGTTACAAGCTTGCACCATGTTGGGCTTGGGCTGGTGACACAGCTCATCAGCCAGGATTACTGTTTCATTCATCTCTCTGGAAAGTAGGTGGGAGCAGGAGACATCTCTGGTCTGCAGGCCAACCCCACAGGTGAGACTACATGGACTCCACTTGCCAATTTCCCACCTGGGAAGAAATCAGAGCCAGAGAGGAAGAGGACACCCTGAGCACTTGTGTAGAGAACAGGTCCCATGACGTCAAATGTTACCTAATGGAGTAAAAACACCTACCTGGGTATTTGGGAAGTTCTAGCACAAGATTGGCTAGGAATTCTATCCCAAACCTAGAACCCATCCTTTCCCTTCATGCGCTAGAATTCATTCAGAGTAAACAAAGCGGGTGATAAAATGGAACCTCCAATTTTTACCCACAAAATCACCAAGAATGGTCACAACCATGTCTCTTTTGATGAAACTTATAAGCTTCATCAAAATAGGAGCGTATGTTAGATAAGATATAAGTTGAGCGCATAAACGCTTTGGTTACCACATAGTGAATAGCGGGTCTAGAAGAAAGCTTTCTGCTCATCTCTCTAGCCCCCATTCTTAGCAAGACTGAAAAATCTGTGCTTGTTTTTCTTTGGCTTCAAAATGAAAGGTTGCCGGTTCCAACTTCCTTCAAGCTTCCATCATAGCATACAAACATCTCGGTCTTATGTATGAAATATCATCACTGCCTGGGACTGGAGAATGTAACAAAAGTGAGAGTTGCTAAATAGATTACTCTTCTCGAGGAGGAATAAGTGGAGAGAACAGCTCATTACCTAGAAGAGGAAGTCAACACACAGATGAGTTAAGGGCATGAATTGGCCATTCCAAAAGGCCAAGTCTTGACAAGTACATTTAGAGTGGCCTGTAAAAACAGTCTCACTGCAATTCCCTGTTGATGCAGCCTCCAAAGCGGGGATAATAAAGAAACACCTCAGTTGCTTGGGCTTGGAGTGAGAAATGTTCTTTATGATCAGTTTTAGAAAGTTCTGTTTACAACGTGAGACACAAAGGTTCTACAAACAGGAGTTAGCCAAGAAAAGCATGGCAAATAGATCCTTCAGTAGCTAGGCCTGCCTAGCTTTTGTAGCCAGCCCTGAAAATTGGTTTAAAAGTCTCTGGCTTTAATGTTTCTCATCAGGCTGTAAAACTGAGTGTAGCTTTCTCAATCTTTTCAACTACTCTGATAGGTAATTACCTTTCCAACCCCTATTTCCACAACCTCCTTTCCTACCCTATATTTAAGCCATATCTGTAATGAAGTACTTTGTTATTCTCGATTCATGCCCCCTGGTTTTCTAGCTCTGTCTTTACTGAAGATGTTACTCCTAATTTGGAATACTTTTGGTCTTTCCCTTGCCCCTCTAAATTTCTTCCATTTCTATATATCCAAATTTAACCCATATTTAAAGGATTGTATCCACATCTGCTCCAGACACTGAACATTTTCTCAGTTGTATTATGGTTATTCCATCTGTCAAGGACCCTACTAGAATATACACCTCTGGAAGGCAAGGTCCGTGTCTGAGTCAGTTTTGTATCTCTCGCAGGGTTCTTCATAGCTAACGTATATGGTTAATGTCTATGGTTAATACTTTTTTTTTTAGATAGTTAATGTATACGTTTACTACTGGATAATTAATGTATATGGTTAATATTTTTTTAAATAAATGAGCAAATGGAAGGGACCTACCATCATCATGAGCACCTTACACACATTATCTCATTTAATTACTTCCAGAACACTGAGTTGGGCTCTACTGATTTTCCCTATTTTAAAGTTGAAGGAATCTGAAAATCCAAGAGGCTGCTTGCCCAAACACCCATAATCAGTAAGTAGTGAATCCAGGATCAAACTTGGGTGTGTCTGGCTCCAAAGCCTTTGTACCTTCTATTATACAATATCATCTTATCTCCGGAAAATACCTTGAGAACTGTCCTACAAACGTTCATAAAATTTTAAATGAATAAAAGAGGAGAGGTTGGGTTGAATATATTTCTTTTAGATCCTTGTATGAATGTCTATAAACTTATTTTTAGATCCCTAGCTTGGATAAATTCCAAGCTTCAAAATGTTGTGGGCTATTGGTTTTAAAAATATGTCCACACCAATGAGGTAGAACGGATGCTATGTGACTTCCAAGGCTAAATCAGAAAAAGGATGTAGCTTCCACTTGGCTCTCTCTGATTGCTTACTGTAGGGGAGGGCAGCCACCATGTCATGAGGACCCCGAGAAATCTGGAGGAAAGTCCACATGCAAAGGAACTGGGGCTGCTCACCCACAGTCAGCACCAACGTGCCAGTGACAATGGGTCACTGGCCCATGCTACCTTGCAAGCAGCTCTGCTGGACCGCGGCTGGCCTTCAGATGATTTCAACCTCATGAGACACCCTGAGCCAGAACTGCCTTTCCAAGTTGCTCCCAGATTTCTCATTCGTTAAACTGTGAGAGGTAATAAATGTTTATTTTTGTTGTGAACTCCTAGGTTTTGGAGAAATTCATTATGCAATAATAGACAACTAATACAAGTATATATTCTCTCCCCAAAACTTGCATATGTTCGGCAAAAGACATATATGAGAAGGTTCAAAGAAGCACTATTCCTAATAGCTCAGCTGGGAAACAACCTAAATGTCCATCAACAGTTGAACGGATAGATAATTACGATATATTCACACAAACCTTGACAGAAGCATGAATATAAACTACCACAACAACATGACTGAATCTCACAGACATGAAACCGAGTGAACAAAACCACGGCTGCAAAATCCATAGTGTGATTTCATTTACAGAAAACTCAACAACCAAAACTAATCTGCAACGTTGGAAGTGAGGGTGGTGGTTACCCTTGGTGGGTAGTACCTAGAAGTAGAGGACGGTGGGGGGAGGGGGAGGGTTTCTGGGATGTGTTATCTTGATCTGGGCGCTGGATCTGCATTCTCGGTGTGAAAAATCACCAGGCCATATGTTCTCCATATTTGTCATGCTTCGAAAGAGGATGTTTTCCTCCCTCCCCCCTCCCACTTTCAAGAGAAACACTAAACTATTGTGGGTGTAAGACAGAATCCAGCAACTACACCCAATGCTGATGACCTCGCTATGGATGTCTCATAAAGGAGCCGCTTGCACAGCGAGCACTGGCCCAAGGCTGAAACTTGCCCTAATTTAGTCCCTACACCGCTGCTGCCCCTACTCCTGCCCTCACCTCTGGCAGAAATTTAGTCACTGGGATCTTGAAACAGAGGCATCTGGCAGCCATGAGGCCACTTCAATGCTGCTGGAAAAACTTACAAAACAGACATATCTGCTTACTCATGATAAAGGTACATTGCTTTCTCAAGGGAAGGAGGGCAGCAGAAGCTATCTGTGTGTTAAGCACTTTGCTGATTCTGGGTCAAAGTATTTTAATCAATTTAGGCCAAACGAGGGAAAACAGAGAGATGCCCCCGCTGCTGCTCTCCTGCATAGGGGCTCGGATTGTGAGTGCTGGGTCCTGCTGGCTGACGGAGGGACTGTAGGCTGGTGGGACCCAGCCTGCGGGCAGGATGAGCTGTAGCTGGCAGCCTGGGAGACACTGACAGGTCTTCCCTGGGATTCTGGCTTCTCATAAGCCCAGTGCTGAGGAGGACAGGGGCTCTGGACGCCCGAGGGCGAGGGCGTTTGTGCTTCTTCCCTCACTTTGTCTGGCTGACTTTAATTCATCTTTTCATCTTCACTGAAAATGTTACTTCCTCAGGGAGGAAGCCCTCAACTGGGTAAAATTCTCCTCTACGATACGGTTCCACGAATACTCTCCATTTGGAAATTCTCAACACACTTGTTTTTCTCTTTTGTTATATTGTGGTAAGAACACGTACCATGGGATCTACTCTCTTAACAAAACTTTAAGTGTGCAGTACACAGTATCGTTGTCTCTAGGTACACTGGTACACAGCAAATCTCTAACACTCATCTTGCTTAACTGAAATTTTATGCCTGTTGATTGTAACTCTCCATTTCCCCCCTCTCCTGAGCTCCTGGCAACCACCGTTCCACTCTTTGAGTCTATGAATTTGACTATTTTAGATACCTCATGTAAGTGGTATCATGTAGTATCTGTCCTTCTGTGACTGGTTTATTTAACTTAGCATAAAGTCTTTAAGGTTCATCCATATTGTTACACATTGCAAAATTTCCTTCCTTTCTAAGGCTGAATAATATTCCATTGAAAGTATACATCACATCTTGATCTATTCATCTGCCCATGGGCATTTAAGCTGTTTCCACATCTTGGAAACAGCTACTGAGAACGGTGAGTGCTACAATGAACCTGAGAATGCTAGTATCCCTTCAAGGTCCTGATTTCAATTCTTTTGGATAAATATTGAGAAGTGGCATTGCAGGATCGTGTGATAGTTTTATTTTTAATTTTTGGAGGAACCACTATACTGTTTTCCACAGTGGCTGCACCATTTTGTACTTCCCCCAACAGTGTGCAAGGGTTCCAATTTCTCTACATTCTTGCCAACATTTGTTGTCTTTGGTTTTTTGATGATAGCCATCCTGACGGGTCTGAGATGATATCTCATTGTAGTTTTCGTTTGCATTTCCCTGATGATTGGTGACGCTGAGCATTTTTCGTATACCCGTTGGCCATCTGTATGTCTTCTTTAGAATGCACCTGTAATCTGAGTATCCTGCTCGACTATTACCTTGATGAGAGCATGAAGCTGTGCCTGTTTTGGTTTACCACTCGTTATGGGTTTAATGGTATCCCCCCAAAAGATATGCTGGAGTCCTAACCCCCAGTACCTCAGAATGTGACCTCATTTGGAAGTAGGGTCATGGTGGATGTAATCACTTAAGATGAGGTCATCCTAGAGCAGGGTGGGTCCTTAATCCAATATGACAGGTACCTCATAAGAAGAGAGAGAGACACCCAGGGAGAATGCCATGTCATGACAGAGACAAAGATGACAGTGATGCATCTACAAGCCAAGGAATGTCGGGGATTGCTGGTAAACTCCAGAAGCTAGAAGAGGCAAGGAAGGATTCTCCCTCACACGTTTCAGGGACCATGGCTCTGCTGACGTCGTAATTTTGGAATTGATTTTTCCCTCCAGAACTTTGAGAGAATAAATTTCTGTTGTTTTAAGTCACCCCATTTGTAGTAAATACTTTGTTATGGCAGCCCTAGGAAACCAAACTGCGACCTCAGTGCCTAGCACAGTGCCTGGAACACAGCAGATGCTCAGGAAGGATGAGGGGACTCAAGCTGAGTGGAACCCCAGTGATTCGTCACATGCCTGGTCAACATCTCAGCTGTGTCCTCTGAACGACCGCCCACCCCAATTTCAAGGTCCCCAAAGCTCTGAACACCACTAGGTTTTCTTCAGTGTGGTGCAAACCATCTGGTAACAAAGCTGGACCTGGACTGACATGATGCCTTGACAGGTCACATCTCACTTGATGTAAATATTTATACGTTTTACTGCAGTAATAGTAGCCTGTTGGATTATGGTGTTTTCCCCCCCCAGAACTCACTACAGATGTTATACACTTAACGTCTTAGTAATCCTAACATATTTCGAAAATGCCCCAAATTCTGTATTCCAAAACACATCTGCTCCAATGGTTTTGGCTAAAGGATCTGTGGTTCTGTATATAGAGAAGAGTAAACATGATCACTATGATTTCTTTTAGCTTCTAGGCTTCAGGTGTTGGCTTCATGGTTGGGCTCACGGCCAAAATGTTCGGGAGACTGGTTCCCCCCGACTTCTCTTTCTATACTGTTTCCTTTCTGTTGAACCCTTCTTCTCCACATTCCTGTTTCTTTCTGCCAAAACCTGCTTGCAGGGAAGGCACTAGGCGTCGGGAGATCACAGTGATGCCCTGTAGCTTCAGGCTGGACCTTGCCAAGCTCCTGCAATTGACTCCTGCCCAAGGGCAGGCAGGAGACAGGTTACCTCCCACCCCGCAAGGCTGGAATTAGGCTTCCTGCCCTCTGCCCAGCATAATGTGTCCTTGGGTTGGCCTGTCATTATAATTGGATTTTAGATTTTAGGCTTGGTTTCCTGATTTCCCCTTTGTTTTTCTGATGGTGCCGGAGTTCTGCCCAAACTCTGACTTACTGGAACGGGGTCTTGTCACCCTGCCTGTATCTGGCCAGTTCTTGGCCTTGGGCACAGCAGAGAGACCCTTCGCCGTGGGCCATAAGCCATGATGTGACCACAACATATCCAGCTGACGTCACGTATTATGGCCGATAACAATAATAATACTTACATTGCCAGCGTTTACAGTGAGCCAGGTACTGTGCTAGTTGCTTGAAATGAGTTGCCTCCTTTAATCCTCTCCACAGCCCTGTGAGAGAGGTACTGCGATTATTTGCGTTTTAAACAAGGAGTTGAGGCCTGAAGACGTGAAATGATTAATTGGTCACGGCCTAGAATGCCTCCTGCCAGGCCTCACACTGATGTCAACGCCACCTGCATCACGTCAAAGTCTCCCATGACTTGGACATGGGGGTGCTGAGAATAGGGCTGCTCCCTGTGACAGAGGCCAGCACTGCGGATTTTAGAAGCCCCAGCTCTGCATTATCCCAGCAGGACTCAGGGCTAAGCTCCCCCAGGATGTGGGATACATATCTGAACTTACGTATTACCTACATCAGCTCTATGAAGACGGCATTATCCGTTCTCCCATTTTATAGGGCAATACAACGGAGGCTCTGACCAGCCGAGCAACTTGTCCAAACTCACACGGCTAGTCAACAAGGGAATCAGGATTCAAACCCAGGCAGCCAGGCTACGGCTTCTGAGGGCCAGGAGGATGAAGACAGCAGTACAAACTAGATCTGAGATGCGAAGTTTAGGATCCCTGGTGCTCACAGCTTCAGAAAGTGACAAATGGCAAAATGACAGATCTGTTCCTCAGCGACAGAAGCAACCACCACTGAAGCCGCGCAGGGTCACGAACAGTTGTTTTCCAGTGAAGCAGCAGTGGGACTTGGCAGCTGAAGGGCAAAGGTAGAGTGTGGTTCCCCCGCGCGCGCGCATGTTTGTTTTTTAGTGAAGGTGGCTGTAAGAGGTAATTTGGGCAATCAAGGACCCATGGTGGTTGCAGCTTCTTAGCCGCTGGTGTTTGTATTAGCTACACAAAAGGAGGAATTTTTGCCTTCCTTTAGACAAGGGCTCATTATGTGAGCTGCCAAGGGTTTGCTCCCCTACTCTTTCAGAGAGGCCTCCAGCAACTCACTGTTTGTTGCTGGTATAAATGCACGTAATTTCTAACGGCAGACTCTCCCCACCGCAAGCTATTATCTGAAGAACCTCCTCTTACACTGGCTTTTGCAGCAAAGTAGGGTTTGTTTCTCCACTCAAAATTTTAAAATGCAGTTTTTATTGGGAGGCAAAATACCATTATAAATTTCAGTTATTTGTCAGATGCATTCTTTATACTTGCGTGTAATCCTCCAACTTGACATTTCTGCCCAACATTTCTACCTTGTGATTTTCTTTTAAGGTTCCCCCCAAAATATTTGTTTCCTTTACAATGCCTCTGAGGTCAGGAGGTAGATAGCAATCCGGCAAAAATAATTCAGATACCATGGAGCATGGCCACCTCTAGAAATCCTAAGGTAGGGCCAAGAGAATCCTCCCTTCACCAGGGACACTATAACCCTGTCCCACTTTAAGGTTCTTGGACGATTATTAGTGGCTCCTCATTTATCTCCACATCTTCCAGTTTCCAATCTATCCATAGCCTGAAGCTTCCAAAATGTCAGTCTAAAATGTGAATCTGCTCACTTGACTTCCTCTGATTATAAACCTCCGTTGGAGTCCGAGCTGGGCTTTCAGGGGAGGGGGGCCAGGGTGTCCAGGGCTCAGTTTTGGTCCAGTGCACCCAGTGGGGGCAAGGTGGTGCTGCCTGGCTGGAGCTGGACTTTCTAACTGGGTTTTCCTCCTTCCTTCCCTCTTCGGCTTTGTACCCGAGGCTTGGTGAGGAGTGGTCCACTGGCATGTGACGGGGCTCACCATGGGCAATGATAACTGGGAACCAAACACTCAGGAAGGACTGAACAAATACATAAGTACATGAAGGAGAATGGGAGCCAGACTTCCTACTGTCAGAGAGGAGTTACAGATACAGAAAGTGGGAAGACTAGAATAAACCTGATAAAATTAGATTGGTATTGAAAACAGTGTGAACTCATCATATTTAATAGACAGATACCTAGATAGACAAAGATATATCAATAGATATACATGAGTGTATACAAATATACAGATGTATATGTTTACAATATTTCCGAGCTCTCTCTGCTAACAGGTCTCGAAGCAATGACCTCTAGGTCTCCTAGTAGTATCAAGCATATCAAATGCCCAGATCTTGATTTCTAAGTATCATTCTTCACTAAGGAACCAGTTCCTGTAAAAAGGGCTCTGGGGCAGGGACTGGGAAAATGAAAAGTGAGCCTGGAATATCTTGTACCAGGAAACTGGGAAGTACTCAAAGAATGATGGGGTATAAATCAAAAGGACACAGGGGCCAGTTTGAAGGGGCTCTCACTGCCCACGTCTGAGACAATTTGACAGTAATGAATTTTAACTCTCTAAGTAGAATAGAAATTCATAAGTAAATAAAAAGAGAAATCTCTATCCAACAGCAGAATGCCTACTAATAAACTAGAAGGAATGATAGGGTTTAGAAAGTCACCATTTGTCAACAATAACAACGACAATGATAATAACACTTGATTCAGGCAAGAATCATCAATGAATATTGACACTGGGGGATGAAAGGTTGGTGAGGAATAGCGTATTCACTTAGCCTTAGATTATCTACATAAAACACTTGTTACTTGCTATAAATATGATCAACATACTTATTGATTTTATGATGGAAAACCTGGCCGACATCATCTTAACCAAGTCATAAGAGCTGCCATCATCAGTAACGAATGGAATGGAACACCTTTCCTCATCTCCTGACACAATGCTCTAAGAAGTACACAGCGTACTTCTGCAGCGCTTTTGTCAAATTTCAAAAATCACGAGGAAACATCAAACAAACCCAAACTGAGGGACATTTTACAAAGTAACTGGCCTGTACTCTTCAAAAATGTCCAGGATCGGAAAGACAAGAAGAGACTGTCCCAGATGGGAGAAATCTAAGAAGAAATGGCAACCAAACACAAGACCCTAGATTGGATTTGGGGCCTATAAAGGGCATTGCTGGGACAACAGGCAGCATGTGAATGGAGTCTGTGCATGAGATGGTGATACTGAATTCATGTCGTTTCTTGATTGATGGTTATTTATGACAACATTCTTGTTTTTAGGTAATAAACACTGAAGTGTTAAGATGCATGTGGGATGTATACCTAAAATGATTCCCAAATGGTCCCCAAATGTTAACAACTATAGAACTGAGGGGACGAGTATAAGGGAGATCTGTGTACTATTTTGGCGACTTCTTTAAACACTGAAATTATTTCGAAATAAAGCTTATAAGAAAACATCCACTGGCTCCCTGTTACCCACAGGCCAATGGTCAAATCCCTGGCTCGCCTGCAATGTGCTTCCCAAAGAAGTTTGAGTGTATCTTTCTGGTGCAATCTCTGGTCACCCCATACTCGGTTTGCTGAGCACCCAGCACAAGAGGACTGCTCTTCTCTGGCGGGCAGATGTCTCTCCCTCTCAGGTTGGATCTCGAACACCACCTTCCTGTCTGAGCACTTTTCCGATGCCCCTCCCACAAGGCAGAGCCCTTTCCCTCTCCAGCATGTTACTGTGTCTTTCCTTCCGGTGGCATTCTTTTCTTCCCTCAGGCTTATCTTCACCACACTGTAGTTACTTGTCTACTTATTTATGTCTCTCACTAGACCCTAACGGCCCCGACTTATTCAACTTAATATCTCCAGGACCTACTCCAGTGCCGGCACAACAAGGATGCCCAGGGGTGGTATCGTGGCCTAATGAAGGAGACCTTTAGCTCTGGAGTTGGATCCTCTGTGAATGAACCGTGCCCTGCCACTCTCTAATTGCATAACCTTGGGCAAGTTACTAAACAGTTTACTCCTATTTAAAATAGGAGTAATAGCAATACTCCCTTCAAAGGGTTGTTAGGAGGTTTAAGTGAAAACATCTACGTAAAGGGCATAAGCACAGTGCCTGGCACAGATTAAGGGCTCTGGAAGCATTAGCTAATATGAACTGTTCTTACTGGTTGCTCAGTAAATATTTGTTAAATGCGTGGATGATGATTGTGAGGAGAGAGTTAAATGAACAGAGTGAGAAGTCTTCCCAGAGTGAGTCAGTCGAAGTACCATAGGTTACAGAGACTGAGGGAAAGGACGTTTGTGACCTGCCCACATTAACTGAGCATTTACGCGTACCCTGCTAATAAGCCCTGTGGCAGATACAGAAGTGGGGAACGTGCTCGCTACCTTCCACATGCTTTCAGCAAAGATGGGGAGAACTGACAAACACCCAGGAGACACAGCAAACAACGTCAGGTAAGAGGAATGAGCTAATTGCTAAACTATCCGGCTGAAGCATGGACACTGCAGAATTTCAGAAGACAGGCAGTGTGGTGCTCATCCCACTTGCATTTACACGACTGATTGCAAATCACAAAGTCTGTCCATCAACATTATCTCACTTGATCCACCTAACTCAGAGGTAAAGCAAAGCCAGCATCACCACCTCCATCTTACAGATCAGCCAGCTGGGGCTCAGAGAAACCAGTGATTTCCCCAAAGTTGGGAAGGGAAGTCAGGTTACTCCTTCTATCCTGCTAAGTCACTAAGGCTGGAGGATGGAATCATGAAGGGTCAGAGAGGAAGAAGAGACAAGTTTAGGAAAATAGTTACACTCCACAGCAGATGGATCTGCTACAACCTCTGCGCTCTAGAAAGCTGCTTAAAGGGGCCTAGGAAAAATGAAAGATCAAAGGAGATGTTAGACAATACAAATATATTGGAAGGCCAAAGATCAACCAAAAGCATATATGATAAACAGCATGCAGAGAATCAGGGCTCTCTATAAAAGAGGAGCTTGCGTGGCTCAGGAAACAGGAGATAGAGCCACGCTTCTCTTGGAAGTCAGCCTGCTTGGTACAAGGTTTTTTCCTCCATAAAAATGCTTATAATCAAGATTACCAAACACCTGAGGTGGCAAAGCACTTATATCTACTGAAGAACAGTGTGGTGGAAGTGACGACTTTAGCCATGCCAGCTGGTCTCACCTTCGAAATCGTTTCTTTAAAAAAAAAAAAAAAAAAAATCAAGGTTGCCAACAATAACTCCTTGGTGTTTTTTTGCTATTTTAAAAAAGAGATTAATGAATAGCTCTTGAAAAAAAGAGCGCTTGCAGCGAGATATACATTTACTCTCTCATTACAAGCATGCCATTTGCTTTAAAACCTACTTCCTTCGTAGAGCATGTCAAACAGCAGAAGGGCCTGGAAAATAGGCCCAGTGGTACAAAGCATCTCCAGCCTTCTCTCCCACACCATCCAACACTTCTCTATGGCATCCCGTTGTCCAAGAAACACCACGTGTCTGCTTACCTACAGGCAGTTTGATTCAATTAAAACTTCTAAGGTCTCCCTCCTATTCTCTGATCGCCCTGTCTTCTGGGTGATAGTCCATTAAAATGAGATAGAATTTCTGCTGGCTATTATGATTCAGACAGGATTCCTGAGACACAGGTTAGGAGGGTAGATGATCTGCCAAATCACTTGTGCCCTTAGAAGTCTGAGATTTTAGTTGGCTTGCTTAGAATTCTAGGTGGAAGTTTCCTATTAAAAATAGTCACAGGCTGGGAAAAACTGGCAGAACAGGTCTTCAGATAGTTAGATACTTTCAGGAGCTGATTTTATGAGCCCAATTCTTGTTATCTCCGCATATCTAGAAAAGCACTAAAATCCTTCATGGTGATGACTGCTCCTCGAGACTAGCAGAAAACTCCCCTTCACAAAAATCACATATATACTGACCTTCCCCCCCTACTTTTTTGGAGCAGTTTCTCAGAACTATCTGAAATGCTGTCTCCCAGGCTACAGTCCTCATTTTGCCCCCAAATAAAACTTGACTCCCCCCCCCCCCCCCCCCCAAAAAAAAAAAACCGTCACAGGGCTGTCCTCCTTGTGGTCAAGATCACAGAAGGAACTGCTTCGATCACAAACACAAGTGTCACCTGGCATTTTTCTTTTTCTCCCTCTAACACCCTCTTGTGGTTATTATTCCAGTTTTCTCTTTGATCTTAATTGATGAGCAGCCTCACACTGAAGGTCTAAACGAACTCCCTTCCTCTTCCAGAATTAAATCCCCCAAACAGAGATGTGCTTCTCCAGGCTTAACCGTTTGCTGGCTTTCCAACACACCATTTTTCTTTTTCACATCTGTGAATTTGCTTCCAACTTTTCCTTCCTGGAATGCTCTCCATATTCCCAGCTCCAGGTCTGACTCAAGTCCTTCCTCGGGGAGGGTCTCCCTCACCATCCTAGCTCATATCAACTGCACCCTCTTTACAATCCTAATAGATTTACTGTCATTTGGCCCCTGTTTAGACTCTATAACACTGACCATGTAGCTGTTCCAAGCCAAGGCTAGAGTATCTTATTTGACATAATTCTATTTTCCTAAATGTTTTTCTCTAGTTATCATCCCAAGTGGGAAATAAGGCTTTTAAGATTTAGGATCAAGTATTTTGGAGTTCAGAGAATTGTTTGGCATCCATCAAATCAGGCCATAAAGATTGCTATCTCTTTGATTTGCAGGGGGCATTTCTCACTTAAACCCTACAAGCCTAAGAGTTTCTTCCTGTTATGGGTTGATAATGTCCTCCCCAAAAGATATGCTGAAGTCCGAACTCCCAGCACCTCAGAATGTGACCATATTTGGAAATATGGTCTTTTTAGAGATAATTAAGTTAAAATGAGGTCATTAGGGTGGGTCCTAATCCGTTACGACTGGTGTCTTTAGAAAAAGGAGACAGACAGGGAAAGTGATCACGGGAAGACGGAGGGTTAGAGAGAGGCATCTACAAGCCAACGAACACCAAAGATTGCTGAAAAACCAGCTGAAACTAGGAAGAGGCAAGGAAGGATCCTTCCCCTACAGGTTTCAGAGACAGCATGGCCCTGCTCAGATGATTTAAGACTTTTAGCCTCCAGAACTGTGAGAGAATAAATATCTGCTGTTGTAAGACACCCAGTTTATGGTACTTCATTATAGTAGCCCTAGCAAACCAATACACTCCCTCAAGTTAGTTCTCTTAAGCAGTTTTTAATCCATTTATTTATGTTGTAAATGGAAACCTTTCTGGACATTTATATTCAGGGGCTTTCGCTCCAAGTGAAATGCCTGGGAAGTTCAGTCCTTTATGTCAGGATCCACAGATCTGCTTCTATTGATATAATCTCCTGCAAGATTCTGCCTCCTCTTTCTTTTCATCATAATGGTTTTCACAGTCTTGTAGACTAAATTTTTTCTTCCACCCATGTATTTGGCCATTCATATACACATGTGTGCCTATAGCCATGCATTCATTGGATAAAAACCTACTATGTACCAAGAGTTATGCTGAATGATGGGGATGCAGAGATTTAAAAAAAAAATTCTTGATCTCAAGGGCTTTAGGAGACAACTACAAGATACTGTAATAAGTGCTATTCACTTATTTATTCATTCAACTAGTGTTTATTGAGCCCTTTATGTGGCTAGGCTCTACATGAAGGGACAGAATGGTAAAGGAGAGAAACACAGACCATATTCCCATGGGGCTCACAATTTAGTCTATGAGACAGGTAAACGTGAGGTGTAGGGAAGCACAAAAATACAGACTGGGAGTCAAAAGGGAAGGATAGTCATGGAAGGCTTCCTGGAGTCAGTGATGCCTGGGCTGAGTCTTGAAGGGTGAATAAGAGGTGACCAGGCAAAGGCAGAAGTAAAGAGAAAGTATTCCAGGCAGAGTGAGTTGTTAAGTTGCATTTGGGGAATTCCAGTTTATCTCTTTCCGTGCTCAGGGCTGGAAAGAATATTGAGTAGAAAGCCTAGTAAATCCTTGGAAAATTCTGGTTCTCACTCCCCTCTGTTTTCCTCGATGTAGTTATGGTGGGTAAGGGAGCCTGGAAAACAGAGGTGCCGTGGGCAGCCAAACCCCCAATGACCAAGATGACTTAAGCTCACTACAGTTCAAACCCACAGCCCCCAGAACAGTGCTGGGTAGCACACGTCCCATCAGCTGATAGCTGGATGCCCAGCATGATCCCTTTCTGTCCATCGCAAGGGGTGCCGGGCTTTGGTGAGAATCCCAACAGGCCCAGGGCACAGAGTGACATGGGGCTTTAAGCAGGTCCTCTGCCATGTTTAATCAGACTAGAAATTCATTTCAACCCTGGTTTAGCAGAGGAAAACAAAAGATAGAGCCGTTTCCCCTGGAGAGATGTCTCTGTCTCAGTCACCAGGGTTTGATACGTGAGGAGTCAGGAGAGGAAGCAGCTAACTATGGATGCTGGGTGTGATGAATTGCGGCAGTGCTGGGACACACACACACACACACACACACGCACAAGCACACGCACACACACACACTGCTATAGGCAGCACCTGCTCTTTGCCAACCAAGAATATTTCTATTCACACAGATGTTGTACCCACAGGACGCAGAGAGCAGCAGCCCATGTACTCTCTAGCCTTGACGGGTGTCTTCTTGAGGAGAAAGAGGAAGGCCGTGCACAGATGTTTTCATATTCGACCACATGAAAATGACCTAAAGTTATTTTTCAAGTGAGGTTCAAAGACCTCTTCAAGTAGAATGTACGTTTTCCTCTTTGATGTTTTGTTATCTCAGGATTATTATCAGGCTGAAGTCTGACTAAATTTAAACCCTCGTATTAGGATTTATTTTGGCTTATTAAATCCCTCATTTGTGCTTGATTATCCATGACGCTCATTTATTGCTAGCATTTTTATCCCTGGGACACTATGTCTAAGCACGCTTGCATCTGAATAGTGATGATGAATTGCCCTGAATCCCTGAGTGATGTGCATCAAGCAGGAGACGTGTGTGCACGATGTCAGAGAGTCAGACTGACCCAGAACTTTGGATTCCAACAAATCAGGGATGGAATCTACTTCCACCTGTGCTTTCTAACTTTGGGCAAGTTACCCACTCTGAATGTCAATTTCTTTATCTATAAAATGGGACAGCAACTGTGATAGTAGCTTCCAGTAGTTACTGGATGCTTGTTATGTACAAGGTACTGTATAAGAACTTCACACGTACTTACTCATTAATCCTCACGGCAACCTAAGATAGACGGAATATGATTATGTCCTTTTATATATGGTTTAATGAAGTAATGTGACCAAGGTCACACAGCTAGTCAGTAGAGATCCAGGATTCAATCCTAAGTGGTCTCCAGAGTTTTGACTCTGTTCTTACCTTCTACCTTGCAAAGGTGCTGGGAGCAAAATATCACACAGTAGCTGTCATCATTATTATCGTTGTCACTGTTGTTATAATGTTATTTCTCTTGCACAAGAGAGGCCAACAGGAAGAATGGGTCTTCAGGATTCTTTTCCTTTTTCTTTTTTTTTTTTTTTTTTTTTTTTTTTTTTTTTTTTTTTTTTGCCTATTTGTGGTTCCTTGAAAGGACTGCTATTGCTGTACCCGAATCAGAGCAACTATTTTGGTATTCACTTGTGCTTGCTTTATCCCACACTTACAATAAGTAACAGTTTGGTTTCATGCAGCTCAACATTCCCCAGGCCACAGAAAACTTTCTAGCTGCCCTCTGATCCTCAGAATACATTGTATATTTTTCTAGTTAAAAAAATGGAAACAGTGGGGCAACCTGGTAGCTAACTTCTGAGTAAGAACAGTGTAATCCATATGACTTCCAAAAAAACTGTGGAGAGGATTTCTGTCCCACGCCACGTGGAGGTCAACTGAGTTCCTAATTCTGGACTATAATTCATTCAGAAATTACTAGAAAACCCTTCATGTTCTATGAATTTTCTCTCTTTTCCTTTCATGTCCCACTTGACTCCCTACCCTCTACTCTTCACTCTCAAAGAGTGAGGAATACTTTTCTCATGGATTGATATGCTGTCTTTGGAAAGGATCAAAGATTCTATCTGAGGTAGCTGGTATCTTCTTAGCTGTACATAAACTACTCATTTCTATAGTGTTCATAAGGTAGAGAGAAAGAATAAAAACTTCTTTCATAGTTTGGTGGGAAAATCCTTTCTTATCCTAGTAAAGAGTACGTTATGGCCACCTTGGACCATCCGGGTCCCCTACACTGTCACCTGACTCTACCTCTTAGTGCAGTTTTAGCACTGGAAAACTCTTATACAGGGCCTATAACCAGGCCCTCTAAAAAGTGCCTTACATACATTAACTCATTAATGTGCACAGAACCCCACTGAGGTAGGTATTATTTCAGCCTTACCTTACGGACAAGGAACCGAGGACAGACAGGGGTTAAGTGACTCGCTCAAGTACACATAACTGCTCAGTAGCAGAATCAGGATTTGAACTTAGGAAGTCTGGCTCTAGATCCTACATTCTGACTCACTATACGAGTTTCTGGAGTCCACCTGTTTACAATAAACACTGCGCTCGAAGTGGGGAAGCATTACTTTTCAGGCTTTTAGCTTGAGCTCGGCTAGCCATGGCTACCTGGGCAAGTCACCTTCGACCTGTCTTCCTTCGCAGATAAGATGAAGCAATATTACATTCTGGGATTCTACAACCCCAGTCACTGAGGGAGACTCATTTGTCAAATTGTCAGATTCTAGACAAGTCTGTCAGCCAAACTCCCCACCACTTTCTGGCTTTTTAGACTGTAAAGAATGAAGCCCTGCCATCTTTTGGTACTGATACTACTGATAGAGCCGACTGGGAAGTGATGAGAATTTGATGGCCACCAAGCTCTTCATGTGACCGTGATGCCTCAGTCCCTGGAAGCGAAAGAATCCAGCTTCCAGTAACTGGTTGGCACAACTGTCTACAACAAACAAGGATTCCCAGTGATTCTTGAGGACGATGCACTCACAGTAAAGTCTCTTGGTCCATCAGCATTATCTACCATGGACCTGGGCACGGGAATTTGGACTGGAAACCCACCCTGTGCTTCATTGTTTAAACTGGCTTTTCAGGAAGAGAGAGTTCTTTATGAACAAACGGGTACACTTGATGTTCGGAAAACCCATCCATTTCAGACACTGGTCTGTCCAGAGAGGAGGATTTGGGGCTCCCAAATGCAATAAATAGCAAACGATGAGACAATTATGGGACTGGCATAAATGTTGGGATAGGCTGACATTTAGAGTTTGCCTATGCTCAGAGAGACAACGGACAGGGAATTTTACACATCTGAGGATGAAAAGATGCAGCAAGATGTCATGACCAAGCACGTGAGATTTCAACGCACTACCTTTCTGTGTGTCAAGAGAAAGGAGTACAATCCGTGAGCCCGCTTTCTAGACCTAAATATGCAGCTGCAGCAAGACCGTGTGTGGTGAAAAGTAGTCCACGTTGTGCCAACCTTGTTCTGACCAACGACCCTCCTGGAGGAGTTGAGCGTGCCGGGGTGAGCTGGAATACAGCACTTTTCTTTTCTAGATCAAGGGGAGGTCGATCCAGCCCACAGGTGGTTTCACTTCACTCCACCATGGGTCAGTTATATCGTCAACCTCCATTAAATGAAAGATGAAGTGCGTGACAGTGCCCATTTCCACAGAAGGCGTTTCTAGGTGTGCCTGGGATGGGCCTTCAGGAGGCCCGCGGAAGCGACTAGCGGGTAACGTAGGAGAGAAATGGAAGCTTTCCTGGCCCCCAAACTCTTATCTTACTGTCTGCCTCCGGTTGCAAACAAACAGCCTACCATGAGCGCCAAAAAGGAAAAGCCACAAAGTCGAGCTTGACAGTGGGGAGCGTCCTGTGAGGAAGATCTGGCTCCACTATCAGCTTCTCTCCCACACCATCATTCTGGCATCATTTCCTCACAAAAAGAGCATTGATAAATGGTACCTGTCTAGTTGTGGTGGATTTTACATCAATAAATACCTTGCTTATAACAGTTTCCTTCTGTGATTTTCCATAGCTTGATGAAGCTAAAATTGTACAAGCTCTGGGCATTGCAGCCTTTGATTTTTGCCGGCTTGCTCAGCTGCAGAAGGAGTTGAGGCAGTTAAAGTGTGGTCCTTGGGTGGGAGTGGAGGTGGGGGCGGGATGGGCGATAGACCACCCACAGAGGTTTTGTTAATTCCGGGAAATTTCCCAGTAAATGCGTCAGTGATGCATAAGCTTCATTTTCTATTATTGAGAACTTGAACTCAATTTCTCAAAGAGCATTCCGGATGTATTTAGCAATCTACGGAGTCCTCCCACATACACTTGAGTTGAAAAAAGGAGGAACCGGTGTCTGGCATGTGGGGTTTTGCCAAGGCCAGGGCATACATCTCCTTTTTGTTTACTCCTTAAACCTCAAAACAGCTTGCGTGTCAGTTCCCAAACTGAGATTTCTCTGTGATGTTCCTGTGCACACAATAAACAAGTATCGAGGACTGATTAGATAGTGGCGCCCTGAAAACCACCCCCCTGGAGTATCTCACAGGGCAAGAGATGAAGAGGTGGCTTAAAAGATGAAATAAGGAGAGAGTGATAACTCAGTATCTTGCATTTACATAACTCCAAGTTACACAGAACTCGGAGAACTTTGCAAAACTGTGTAATCTAAGAGCTCTTGACCCTGAGTTTGCAGCTGAAGGAGATGGCAGGTTGTTAGTGATCCTTCTGTTTTTCAGAGTTTTCTACCATTGCCCGAAGATGCAACACAAATACATTGCCCTACGTTCTCGGTCCCTGTTTTGCATCTCTTGAGCCATCAGAACTGTCTGAGGGCAGCATGGTACCTTGGAGAGGACAGGGAAGTTACAGATAAATGATCGAGTTTCAAGTTCTTGTGTCACTCACAGGGACAAAGATCCAGCAAAGCTGGTAGTAAATAATCTGACCTATTTTAAACAGTTGGTAGAGCTGTTATTGCATTACATCATTATGGGACATAAATACGTCAGCTTCCTGTTAATTAACTGAGAGCAACCAGAAATGCTCTTGTAATACAGGGGAATCAAGCACGTTCAGGTTCATCTGGAAGACTGAAAGGGGACAGAAAGCAGGACACAAAGCTGTCCCAAGGGCTTCTGAAAAACCTGGATTGGGACTTTAGGGGCGCTATCTAAGTAGTATATCAATAATATGTTAGATTAGAATTTTAGGAAAAAATACTTTGACATCTATAAGAACAAGAGACTCACTGAGCTCAGTGATCACCTTCTCCGGGTCACCCTCCCTGATTTGGATGAGGTGACTCATCTCAGTGTTCCCAGAAGACAGTCATCCACGTCTCTGCTATGGCCATTGTGATTGCGCATTGCCATGATCTATTTGTGTACCGACCTCCCAATTAGCTGTTAGTGCCTGGCCCCAGGGTCTATGACCCAGACTTGTGTGTTTCTTCAGGGCCTGCAACACAGCAAGGATTTAATAAATGTGTGCTGAATTGAGCTGGATTTTCCCTTAACCAGCAGAAAATGCTCCCTCTCCCTGGGGGCTAGAGCTTACAGAATGAGATATAGTCAAGGGGCAGGTATTCTTGGCTTAGACTGGACAGCCCCTTCCCTTTATAACAGAGCTTCCCTCTCCTTCCTTAAGGAAAAAAGTTGAGAGCCCCAGTTCCTTAAAGCACAAACAAATCCACCCACATCCTCCAACCCAGGCACAACTTCTTACAGAGATATATATTTAAGAAAACACACACAAACGACACAGCCAATACCTATTACTATTCACTGAGTGCTTCGTGTGTGCTAGGTGCTATGTCAAGCACTCAACGTACATATCCGCACAACGATTACCCAAGAGTTAAAGACAGAGGATCTGAAGCTCTGAAAAGTTAAACCATCTGCTCAAGGCCAGTGAGTGAGTAAAATCCCAGATCTGTACGATTCCCAAGCCCGTGCTCTTAAGGCTAGAATGATGGCATGGGGATCAGTCACTCATACCTTAGTGTGAATTAGCTTAGGTAGTTCTGTTTTCCTAACTGTTAAGTTGAGTTGAACTGAATGAATTGGTGGCCGGGGTGCGGGCAGGGAGGAAAAGAGCTGAAAGAATTGGGGTCCTGGCACGGTGGTAGAGAAAGGTCATTTGGGAATTTGGATAGTAAGAGGGCAAGGTGATTAGGATTAAGTCTCTCGGGGAGAGAAGAAAGAGGTGCTAGGAAAGAGGTTCTCAGAGAAGGGAGTGGCACGGAAAAGGAGGTAGGGACCCAGGGTCGCTTGGGGGACCCTGGGGAAAGAGAAGTGTGTATGTGTGTGTGTGTGTGTGTGTGTGTATGTGTGTAAGAGAGTAATGGTGTTGGTAATTTACAACACAAACAGGCCATCAGCTAAGCATAAACTAAGCCAGTGGTTGTTAGCAGTGGCAGAGCAAAGATGCAAAGGTCCAAGGTAGCCACCAATGTCTTCCGGATTCATAAGCCCAGGCTGCGTCTCTCTGGATGACTTAGTATTTCTTTATAAAAATGTTTTCTTAGGAACTGAGTGCTTTACCGAATGACTCAGTGCTGGATTTTAAGAAATCCACTTTAGGTCTATTTGATTTTTCTTTTAGCATGGTTCATTTATTTCCTCTATATTTGGTTTTGCCCTGAGATGTGTATGTTCAAAAGAATTTCTCACTATCCCTTAAGAATTAGCTTTTACCAAGAGTCTAGTTCTACCCCTGGCAATTGAGGTATGAGATGAAAGCTAACTGCTGGAGATAAAGAAAGAAGAGCCTGTAAATTTCCCTTTGTTATCTTCACTAGGCTATAAACTACTATGGGGCTAGGAGGACTGGTTCTTTTCACGGTGGTAATTCCCATACCTAGAGCTTAGTGCCTAGAATAGGATAGGGGATGGGTGGATAAAGGGATGGGTGGAAGGAGGGAGGAAGGGATGGAGGGAGATAAGGAGGGAGGGATGGAGAAATGGAGGGAGATAAGGAGGGAGGAATGGAGGCTGTGTAAACATCATTAATCGAGGCAAAGAGTGAAGCATAAGCTCTTTAGTAACAACTTTGGAATTAAACATACTTTGTTCCAAATATGAACCTGCCGCTGGCTAGTAGTTATACGATCCCTCTAAAGACCCAGTTTCCTCAGCTGTAAAGTTAGGACAGGAATAGTAAATCCTCATAAAGCTGTGGGGAAGATTAAACAAAATAATGTATGGAAAGAGATGAACACAGTGCCCGGCATACTGTAAACTCCCAATAAATGGAAGCTATTAGGGAAACCCTACCCTGCTCAAAGATGGCCCATGAAGATGTGTGAGGATTTAGGGGCAAGATGCCCTTAACTTGTCTGTACCCTGGGCTGGATTTTACTTCATTTTCTCTTTCCTTCTCTCTCCCACAAGCATCTGAGGAGACAATTGGGTAGGAATAACACTATTTAAGCTTTCTGATTTCTCCCTGACTTCTCACAGGCTTTTCCAACCATCGGGACACAGCTGCTCATTTCCAGGACTCATGCCTCACTTGCCCACGGGCCTTATTTCCTTCAGTCATGTCACACATAACTTTTTAGCTTATGTAAGCTTTCTGATTTCTCCCTGACTTCTCACAGGCTTTTCCAACCATCGGGACACAGCTGCTCATTTCCAGGACTCATGCCTCACTTGCCCACGGGCCTTATTTCCTTCAGTCATGTCACACAGGATATTAACTTTTTAGGAATATTTGGACTCTGACCCCTCTGCTCCCACTTCATCAGTTCATTGCTGTTCTTACAAAACACACCTTATTGGATTAGGTGTTAAAATAAAATGGAATATCCCAACAACTGCTACCTTTTGCAGGAGTGATGGAACCCACGAGCACCAGCTACTCTGCTTTCTGTTCTAGAACTGCCCAAGGGATGGGGCAAAGGCTGTACAGAAAGCTGCCTTGAAGCTCGGTTCTATCCACACCCTCCCCATTACTCTGCTCCCACACTAGCTGGTTAAGAAAATGAAGGAATAAACTGCAATGACTATGAAATAAACATGAAGGTCTTTTTATATGATATGTTTCCCTGAATAGGGAACTAAGAGGGATAGCAAACCCTTATTTTTATTTTATTTTTTTTTCCTTTTTTGGCGGTACGTGGGCCTCTCACTGTTGTGGCCTCTCCCGTTGCGGAGCACAGGCTCCGCACGTGCAGGCTCAGCGGCCATGTCTCACGGGCCCAGCTGCTCTGCGGCATGTGGGATCTTCCCGGACTGCGGCACGAACCCGCGTCCCCTGCATCGGCAGGCGAACTCTCAACCACTGCGCCACCAGGGAAGCCCAAACCTTTATTTTTTTGAGCATCTACTCTATGAGGTAGGAACTGGCTGACTGTTTTTTGAATGTGACCATCCTTACAACCCCTCCTCCCCCTGGTTCAGACAATTATATCTGTTTTACAGTTGAGGACAACTGAGTCTTAGAGAGGTTAAAGGAGCCAACCCAACGACACAAAGCAAATAAAGGAGCCGAAATCTATCTGACCTCAAAACTCACGATTTCTCCCTAATCCTGGGCCTTCTCCTGATTCCCAGTGGGGAATATTTAGCTCTGGCAATGCCAAGTCTCCTTTGGTTCTTATCCTGAAGTCACCCCAAGTATTGCCAAGATTCCTATTAGGAAAAATATGGTGTCTGATTAAAAAAAAAAAAATCATGCTAAGATGATAATGAACTACCAGAGGCACACCATCAAAGCAAACCATGGCTTTGGTGTTTATCACCATTGCTAATAGTGGAATAAGTGTCAAGTTCTATGCAACCTGGGCGGAGGGTCCTTTGTGGCTCTTTGAATGACATGAATAGCGACCTCTGGCCATCCAGAAAGGCGGCTGTGTCTATCCACTTGGGAACCAGAGTCGATAGCAGTACGTGACAGAGAATGTACCGCTTTCCACGGTTCTAACGTAGAGCCAATCGCCTGTGTTTGTGTCTGTCTAGGTCCCTTAGATAGTCACTCCACCAGTAAAACTAGAAGCCCCACTCAATACGCTATAATGGCCTATATGGGAAAAGAATCTAAAAAATGTGTGGATATGTATAACTGATTCACTCTGCTGTACACCTGAAACTAACACAACATGGTAAATCAACTATGCTCCAATAAAAATTTTAAAAACAGAATACTTTCAAACTTCAAAAAAAAGAAAAATACCCTAGGAGCCCCATGAAAAAGCAGTGAGCATCTGGTGGGTCTGGAAGCTGTGTTAATCCAGTGACAATCACTCTAGGCCTTTTTGTGTCACTAACACAGACACCAAACAAAATTCCTTGCATTCCTGGTAGAGATAATTAGGCACGATGATGAAGAAAAAAAGAAATGGCAAAGACAAGAGTAAAGGAAGAACACTGATTCACCACAGGAAACGTAGTAGTTAGCTGGACTCTGCTTTGTAGCAGATCTTTCTGTAAGTATGGCAGATAACCCAAGAACTTCCTGATCTTGGACTGGCGCCATGATGGGAATAATATTTCCAGATCGAACAACTGTTTCTGTACGGTATTCTCCCCCAGGTTACTGAGCACACATCAGAGCATTCTCTTTTTCACTCCCTCATTTTTATGTTGCCTAAACATCTCTTTGTCTCTATCTCTTTCTCCAGTCTTTTCCCTACTTCTCTGTTTTCCAAGTTTAAGAAACACAGCAACATAGCAGATTTCTAACTCTGAGGTCATAGAAAAAGCTCTTCATCTCAAATTGCGCGAGGCCTTCTTTCAAAATTTCCAAAGAAGGTATCGGGTACACTTAGGCAGCAATAATTCTCATTTCAAAGCTTTGGCTGAATCATTGCTTGACTTTAAATCGTTACTTCAGTACGTTAGAAACACTGGATTATAGGGAAAGCCAAAAAAAAAAAAAATATATATATAGTAGACAAGATTTACTTTGGGAGCCCCCACTCTACTTCTGCTGATAGATTTGTAAGCTAGAAGGTTTGTGACCTGTAAAACTCCAATGTTTCATCATCATACCCATAGCAGAAAGCTACCCGGTGGGGCTATTTCCATCCCCATGGTGCTTATGAGCAATGGGATTGATGACTGGTACAGATATGTCAGCTCTTAAAGCAGTGAAGAATGCAGGAGGTTGTTCAGTTTAATAACTATACTTAGGAGGGTAGTACCCAAGATTAAAAAAATGTAATGGCTTCTCCAGGACCATTCCCCAAACTCTGGCTTTACCTGTTTCAGGGAACAAGGTGCGTTTGTTCACCCCTGTATCCCCAGCACAATGCCCGGCACAAAGTAGTCCTTCAATAAATATTTGTTCAATGGAGGTTGAATGAAGACACGTTGTAGTTATAAGGCATTATAGTAAAGAGCACTGTAAAATTCTAAATCCAGGGATGAAGAACGTTTTGTATCCTTTTACATACAGACAAACAATATTAAGGTATTCTAAAAATGTTCATCATTTCAGTGTTTCACCATCCTTGCTGCCTGAAAGCTCTCACCTACATTTTTCTTATGGAAATATAAGTCTTGTCCCCTGTAGACTTCTCACGGCTTCTTAATCTATAGTTAAATCCAGTTCCTGTTTTGTGACTTACAGAGGTGCTTTGTCTTGGGGACTTAAATTTGGCTCAAGGTATTTTCCTAATACAATTCACCTTTTCTTTCTTTCTTGAAAAGCTTCAGTTCTGTGGATAATTATCAGAACCTTCAAGGAACCACAAAATGTCAGAACTGGAAGGGCCTCAGGGATCATTGAGCCGCACCTCTCATTCCTTCCTTTGTGATACCCTTCCTTGGAGCTCTATCCTCCTGCCAGGTGGATGGGCTGAGTCCACCTCATCCTGGGTTGAATGTGGAGGCATACAAACTGTTAACATACCTAGGACAAGAGGTCTTTATTAATTGCACTGAAAATAGAATGGTGTAGGATACGCAGAGTACACTACTTATTCGAGACATTGCATGAGAAAAAGAGCAGATGCCTATGATTCAATAAAAGCTAGCCGCTGTTACTACTTTAGCTCTGTTGGATGAGCAGCCAGAGTCATCTTTCTCCAAGCAAATCTGACTGTTCCACCCCGCTGTTTAACTCCCCTTAATGGCTCTCCATTGCCTATAGGACGTAAAGTCCAAACAACTTAACTTAGCGTACTGGGCTATCCTGCAGCTGGTCCCTGCCCACCGTCTAACACTAGCTTCCATTTCTTGTCCTTTCCGTTGTGTCCATGTTTTTCGTTATGCCTGTAACATCTCTCCTCTCCCTTCTTCACCTGGGTAACTCCTGCTTATGCGTTACGATTCAGCACAGGCGTCACCTCCGCCGGGAAGCCTTCCCCTCAGCCTCACGCTCCCACAGAAGCTTGCGCTTGCCTCACTCACAGAAGTTACTGTTTTGAAATCTTCCTCCGATAGCTGGTAACTCCGTTAGAACAGGTTTTGTCTTCTAGTCATTTCTGAGGACCAAATACAAGCAGACTGCTGTGCATGGAGATGCCCAGTGCATTTTTATGTTTTACTGAATCGAGATGTAAAACACTTCCTGCCGTGTTTTTTGTTGTGCAGAAGGTTAATTTCAGTCAATGGTTTGTATAACGACGTTGCCAGAGTCCAGGCAGAATTATGCGGTCTAAAAGGCTGTCCAACCACATCGATGTTAAGAAACAAGGAAAGCTTCCCTCATCAAGTGACATGATGAGAAGGTAGATGTAATCCCTCGATTTTTACCCCAGATTCATGCAACAGCTAAATCTATGCCGGTAACTTCTAATAGCAGCAAAGCTCATTTCACAGAGGTCTGTGGTTGATATAACAGGTGATGTGTAACCATGGAGAGGGCTCTCATTAGGAGAAATGAAGATTTAAGCCCCAAGGCAAGCATACATGTGATGGTTACCCTTGTTGATGTCAAAATGCTGCTGGGGACAATTCTGATCACTAGGCCAGCACATTCCCGGGTAGAGAAATAGCAGAGGCTGCCACTGAGCCAATCAGGCCCAGCTGTTAAGGAACAGGTCTTGGCAGGTTCTTCTGTCCATCAGTGGAAGAAAAGAGAGAGACAGTATAATTATGCATCTGGATTTACCAAAGAGGATGACAATAGTAGTAGTATTAGATTTCTAAGGACGTCTGAACACGGCCTCCAAATCTGGACTCAATTTCTGTGGACGTCAGTGAGCTTTGGTGTGCTTTTCCTTTGAGCACTTAAAAGTTAGCATGGACAAAAGGCAGCATATGGAAACTTTGGGAACCCAGCAAAAGATAAACCAATATTTAGAGAGCATGTTGAAACGGTAACCCTTAAAAGAAGTTGTCAAAGGGGTCGGTTCCTGTAAAGCTTTGAAAGCTCCATCAAGTAAATTAAAACATGGTCGTGTAAAAGGGCAACACCTTCTGCTGTGGCCATTTTAGGCTAATATAAAAGAAAATTCGGAATTGGAAATCATTTGCTGCTGGTCTGCATGGATTTTGTTAGTGTACAATGAAATAGGCATTCTGCAGTTTGCTTTTAAAGAGGACACTCTGTGATCTTTAAGATGTTTTTCCTTAACTTTCTCGTTTCACATAGGGACCCTCAAACTTCTTTTATAGTTCTTGCTGGTCCTAGGAACCACCCTAGGTCGGAGAAAAGGGAATGGGATTGGGGTGGGGGGCAGAAACCAAGTACTATTCCTGGAATTATGGGCTTCTTTCCACCCCCCCCCCTTCACTGTTTATCTATTCTGCACCACTCAGCTGTTCTCTGTTGCAGAGAAATAAAAGTTTAGTTTAAAAAGTATGTTAGAACAAAGCTACAGAAATTGCCTGGAATTTCCTTCATTTTCAGCCATCTGGCTTTCATTGCGTACTTCTTTCCCCTCCTCCACGTACGTTTACCAAATCTTTTCAACACACGCTGGCCGAGCTATCAAATGTTTATAATTAATAACAGTCAGACTCCTTTTTTTTTTTCTTTTAAGGGAGTGCTTTCTGGCTTTCCTTGGCTGCTCGTGTCATAACTAGTATAAACCAGGGAGATGGTCAGTAAAGCTTAATTACTAAGACGTAGTTGAATAAAAGAGAAAATTGAATCAAATTGAAGTCCTGAATACAAACTAAAAATATTTCTCACCAAAAATGAAAGGGGAAGGAGAAGAGAATTAATGTTTCTAAGTGTCTGCCATGATCCTATTTTAGAGGTGAAGAGTCTGAGGATCCGAAAAGGAGTATGAGCTCTCGAAGGTCACATAGCTAAATGTGACAGAGCAGGATTTGAACACAGGTCTTAATCTACCCGCGGGTTTTTATTTTGGTGGTCTCAGGGACGGGCAAGATGTTTAGTGCATGTTATTAAGGGAAAAATCAAGTTCCCAAACAATATGCATAATCCGATCTCATTTACAAAGGGAAGAAAATCTTATACATTTGTATATGTTCATGTATATATACAAATGCATGGAAAAAGGTCGGGAAAAGTACCGAACCATTAACAGTGATTTTCTGTGGGAGAAGAAGGGTGTGGAGCTGTAGAGCGTGGTGGTGAAAGGGGAGAATGTACCTTTCTTTCTTCACAACTTCTGCTGTGCCTGAGTGTCAAAGAATGAGAATGTTCATGTATCACTTGTAGAACTCCAATACTCAGTTTTTAAAGTAGAAACAGGAGGCTGGCCACTTTCCTAATGACTGATCTTAGCTCCTTTTTGGATATTTCTTCCCTTACATGGATCTAACCCACCAGTGAAGGTGGGCAGGGTTGGGGGGCTTCTAGATGCAGATTACTCAGAGGGTGGTAAAGGCACCTAAAATAATTTTTCTTCCGTGTACTGATACCTTCTTTGCTATCAACTTGGATGCAAAATTCTCACAATTGTCAGCTCATAAGCAAACATGGTCCTAATTTCTTCTGGCCAATGGTAGGCCAGGTCGTTAAGGGATTAATACCTGGCCTCGCTGTACTACCTTCCGATGCTCCTGACAATCAAACCCCTCCCTGGGTGTCCACTCTCCCCTCTGATAAAAGCTTGTCTTCCTATTCTTACTCCGAGGATACTTTGCCATACATGGCTGCTAACATAAAGGGTTATTTATCTTAAGGCTATTGATGTTTTAAATTGATACGTAAAGCCTTAAACATAAAGAAGAGACTCTAATAATAACATTTTCAGCACCATCTGTTGGGTGGGAGGGACAGGATAAGAAGGATGGAGGGGAGAGAGCACACTTATTAGGGTTGAAGCATTTTGCTATGGAAAAAATTTGACCCTATAGTCCTTATACCCTTTTATTCAATAAGCACTTAATAAGCACCTACTTCGTGTCAGACAGTATGCTAGGCGCTAGGTGGATAGAGAGGAGGATTAAGACATAAGGCTGACAGCAAGGACTTTAAAATCTAGTCCTCTTCCATACAGATGGCCAACAGGCACGTGAAAAGATGGTCAATATCACTCATTATAAAATACAAACCAAAACTACAGTGAGGTACCACCTCACACTGGTCAGAATGGCCACCATTATAAAGTCTACAAATAACAGATACTGGAGAGGGTGTGGAGAAAAGGGAACCCTCCTACACTGTTGGTGGGAATGTAAATTGGTGCAGCCACTATGGAGAAACAGTCTGGAGGTTCCTTAAAAAACTAAACACATGATCCAACAATCCCACTCCTGAGCATGTATCTGGAGAAAACTCTAATTCGAAAAGATAGATACACCCCAATGTTCATAGCAGGACTATTTATGATAGCCAAGACACGGAAGCAACCTATGTCCACTGACAGATGAATGGATAAAGAAGATGTGGTACATATATACAATGGAATATTACTTGTCATATAAAAGAATGAAATGATGTTATTTGCAGCAACATGGGTGGACCTAGAGACTATCATACTGAATGAAGTAAGTCAGCCAAAAACAAATATCATATATGATGTCACCTATGTGTGGAATCTAAAAAGCGATACAAACAAACTTATTTACAGAACAGAAATAGACTCACAGACATAGAAGACAAACTAATGGTTACCAAAGGAGGAATGGGGGGCGGGGATAAATTGGGAGCTTGGGATTAATATATACACACTACTACATAGAAAATAGAGATACACACTACTATATATAAAATAAACAACAAGGACCTATACTCAAATCTTGTAATAACCTATAATGGAAAAGACTCTGGAAAAGAATACGTATATATATGTGTGTGTGTGTGTGCATATATATATTATATACATACATAAAACTGAATCATTTTGCTATATACTTGAAACTAACATAACATTGTAAATTGACTATACTTCCATAAAAAATTAAATGTGCATTAAAAAAATCTAGTCCTCTCCAATAGACAACTACTATTTTTTTACGTGTCCTAAAAAATGCGGGCAGTCCATGTGCACACACAAATTGGTACAATCAAAATACCTCCTGTTTGAGAACGCGGCCTTCCTGCTGTGAATAGCCAGGCATGAGAATATATCTGCCTGAACCTGGTGAACGTTGGACATGTGCTTCTGATACCAGCTCTGTCGATCACACAGAGGAAATCAGAAGGTGAGTTTCATCTCAGAAAGACTGCCCAGATAGGACGTTCCCTCTAGCGTCTTTGGTGTTCTCTGTGTGATCTGATATCACACACAAGAAGAAAAGCAGCTTCCTTTGGTGTTCAGTAAGACAAATAACTTCCTGGAAAAGCTACTTCTCTTAACCAGTGCCACCTCTTAGAGACATAAGCCCAGTGACCAAGACTCAGAACATACTTCTGTATATCCCACAGAAAGTGCTATGGTTTTTTTTAAACTGGCAGCCCATCAGGGAATACAGGGATCACTGAAAATGTGCAGGGAACACTGATCCACGTACAATAAGAATTGTGAATTAAAGATTTAAATTAGTCCCAAATGAATAGAAGGTGCTTGGGAAAACGACGCACTGCCATGCCCCTACTAATACATTTTCTCTTTCATACACATCCGACATCAACATTCCAAAGGAGGGATTTTCCCCGATGTCAGACTGAAATATTCCACAGGAGATGCACCTCTATACACTTCTCATTTTTAAGATGAAACTCTGTTTGGGCTCTTGGATGGGAGGTAAAGAGAGTGAGTCACATCGGGCCACTTTGGCCCCCTTTGTTGTTTCAATTAGCATCATTCTACAAACACTCAGCTACGTATAGTTGGCCCAAGAAAACCATGCCTGCGCGCAGTAGGACATCCAGCCTGTCAGTCTGACGGTTCGCTGGTGGACATTAAAGCACTGAGTTGACCTGGAGCAAATGCAATAACGTTAAGTCCAAAAGAGTCCTTGTCCTGGAGACAATAAAAAGGTTGTAAATTAAGCTTATCTAATTTAACCGTAATCAGCACTTGGAGGGTGGGAAGTAACGTCTTGTGTCCTACTCCTTCTGCTGCCCCAGGAAGGGAGGGGTTTAGGGGTTGTAAGTCCCAGAAGATGTGCAGTCTGTCCCAGGTACTGACTCCTTGGCCATGCCTCAGCTCATCACAGCATTTGGATGTCATTACACCACTGGAATGTGGTTAGAAAGACCCTCATGCTTGTTTTCAAAGTGACGGTAAATAAGTAGAACAGAAATGATAGCAATCATCAGCACAAAGCAGCAGTAAGGGCAGTGCAACGCTCCTGCCTACAGAGCCATGAAGAGTTATGGGATTACTGGAGCAGGACGTGGTGACCTCAGATTATCTCGTGCAGCTAATTCATTTTGCAGATATGGAAACAGAAGGGGCAGACATCTTGCCCAATGTCACACAGCTAGTGGGTGGCCGAGCTAGGATGAGAGGCCAGGCTTCCTGACCTGCCAGCCAAGGCCCTTGCAGGCTGTCCCTGCTCTGTGCCTTCTGCTGCTTCCTATTAAGGAGACTGCAGTCAAATGGAGGGGTTTGGATCCCTTGCCCATGCAGCAAGGTCTCAGACTCACTGATAAACAGTGAGGTCAGGACAGAGGTGTGCACAGGGGTAGAAAAAGAGGTGTCTCAATATTCTATGCACCGGATCTAGGTTTTTCCCGGCCCAGCTCTTGACTCTATTTCACGCTGTTACTCCCATGGGTGGGGTAGCGCTCCAAGCAGTGGCTAACTGATTTTCTGGTTGCCTTGGAGAATATGGCACTAGTGGCCCTCGTCACTTCTGCATTTGAAGAGGGAAGCCAGGCCCACCCTTCAGACTAATCTACAGAATAACTCTGGTGACGAGCAGGAGAGTGTCACTGTGGGATGGTGCCCTGAGATGATCCGAGGAGGCCTGCAGTCTGTATCCTCCAAGTCCCCGAGAAAGGCATCTAGTTGGCTGAGAAGTAAGACAGGCAGCATTAGCCTGACCGGAAAACTATCGTTAATTCCTGTAGGCAACACATTGCTTCTCACATGATACCTTGCAGAAACAGGAGAAATATCCTTCAGAAAGAGCAACCCTCTCCGTACGTAGGACATGATCCGGGAACATTCTTCAGCCCATCAGCAGACTTGAAAGTCTGGCTTTGGTTCTTTAAATGTCTCCCCTTTGAAACCAGAATCATAGATGAGATGGTTTAGCTTCTACAGAGACTTGCTCCAAACACGTGTATGAAGGAAAGTCTCTCAAGACCCCGTAACATTGTGTAGGCTGAAGCAGTGACTGGGTTGATGAACTAAGACTCAAGGTTGGATGATAATGAGACCCAGGCAGGGCTGAACAATGATATGCTCTAATTGATTTTATGCATGTGGAATGACAGACGCACACCCCCGATCACGCTATAATGAATCCGCATGCTGTGTGTGCATGCAGATTTCATGGTGGGTCAGTTATACCACCCAGATCCTTCAGTTCCTGCAATCCGCAAGCCAATCTGTTACCAGGGTGGGAGGGCTCGGGGCACAGGCTGAAAGGTGGCAGAGACCGTAAAGCCCGTAGTCAGTTCTCATTCCCTCCAGGAGAAAGCAGCAGTGGGGCCTGTGCACATACCAGCCACACCACGGGGCTTTGCTTCAGTGCATGGAGCATGAGCTTCTGCACCCCGGACCACTGGGCTGGAATTCCAAAGCCCTGGTTTCAATTAAATTCAAGTGGATTTGACTAAAAGTTTGAACCGACGCTAATTGGTTTTCAAAACACTGGGTAACAGTAAGCGTTCTGGTCTTGCCCACGGACAGACGTACCCCGTTCTGAACATGCTCCTGGGCAGCAGGGCGGCCAGTGCGCCTCTTACCTTGCCGGGCAGGGATCCAAACGGCAGGATTTCAGGAGCTGGGGCGGCCGCTGGCTGGTCACGCACAGGTTCTCATCCGCGGGCTCCCGTGTCTGTTTGTTCAGGCAGATCACCACCGCCTCCTGGACACCTGTGTACAGATCACACTGTCAAGGCCGGAGTGGGCGCGTGGGCGGTGAGCGAGTGTAGACAGGGCAGCTGGTGGGAGGTCTCTGCGACTGGGAGGACTCGCTGCGTGTCAGGCAGTTGAGAGTCCGGGGCTGCCCATCTCGTCAGGCATCAAGCCGTCTGGAGAAAGCACTCAGAAGTTTGTGCCCCTTAAGGAGGGCAACTCCGCCAAAGTGGGGAGGCTGCTCCCAGCACTGCTGAAACGCTTAAAAAGATGCCACCCGGCTATGCAGCCGCCAGTGCTGGAACAGGATAATTTAAAGCAGAAGGAGAGCAGGTCGACCAAAGTAATGACCCCGAGACCTTCACACACCGTATTCTAATCAACAGGAGATGACAGTATTGGGAAGCCAGGCCCAGAGCCGTGTTTGAATGTCCAGCATTCTGTAAATTGCTGTGCTTCTGGGGCCTTGCATCTAGGGCTTTGCTGCTTTCCTTCTGATTCGGGTTCATTTCTTTAGTGACCTAGAGCAGCTCGGCAAGTTGGAACAACGAAAGAGAACAAGATGCCTAATGACGAGTGACATCCATGGAAGACAATGTTCCCACTGCCACCCACATGCCCCTAACTACAGACCTAGTAAAACAGGAGTTTGAGGAGCGACTGGCATACGGTTACTTGGCGGCTCTTCCAAGGTGGGGTGTAGGATCTCTCATGGAGACTTTCATGGGACAGGGACACATGTAACCATGTGTCCAGATATAATAGACATCCTTGTCTTGTTTCTGATCTTAGAGGAAAAGCTTTCAGTTTTTCACCGTTTTGTATGATGTTAGCTGTGGGCTTGCCATATACGGCCTTTATCATGTTGAGGTACATTCCCTCTATACTCGCTTTGTTGAGAGTTTTTATCATGAATGGACCTTTAATTTGGTCAAATGAATTGAATATCGTTAAATTATATTAAATTTAATGTAATATCCAGACATTTCATCCTGCTTCCCAGTCATAAAAGCAGTAGCAAAAATCCTCTGAGTGAACATTAGCCAAGTATTGAGGCTAGGATCCTGACATGCCCCATTCAATCCTCTCAACAACTCCATGAGGCAAGCACCGCTTTTATCCCCACTTTACAGATAAGAAAACTGAGGCTTAGAAGGGTGAAAAAACTTGTCAAGGTCATACAGTTGATAAATGGTGAAACTGTAGTGGCTGTGCCTTAGCACTGGAGCTTTAATGACTGACAACGCTAACATTCAAAAATACTAAGAGGATGTTACATCTCCTGGGGATCTTCAGGAATAAACTAGACATTTGTCTGGAATCATCTCAGCAGAATTCAGTTTAAAGAAGAAGAGAGACAGGACATTCCTGATAATTTGCTTTCAGTCACTCATAGCTATATATATAAAGATATGTACATCTAAATGTACCTATGTGTTGTTAAATATTTGTATGCAGTTATAGCAGAGTATGTGACAATCCATACAATAGCTTTATATATAAATACACATACGTTTTCTTTTTAAAATCTTCTGCATTGCTTCATCAGATAGTACCTAATATAGTACGACAGACCTATCACTTCTCAGCCCTGTCGCTTCCCTCCTCCTATCTACCCTGTGTTTCCCCAAGAAGTTATCACCCCAATCAATAGGCTAATGCTTTCCAAGGTGACGTTACACTGACTTCGAGAGGTCACTCAGCAAGCCACCATTTAAAAAGTGACATTTTAAAGCCTGAATCAGAATCGCCTTTCTTTTTTCCTAGGAAGTCTGACAAATCAAACACTAAAAAAAAAAAAAAAAAAAATCAGTCACAATATTTTCCCTGTCAGCTTTCTTTTTTCTAAGCCTTTTACGAGCTTCAAAAATTTAATTTAAATATATCACGGCCAGTTCAGGGTGAAGCATTTGAGATTTATGCTAGACATTCAAGATATTCCGTCATATTCTGGAATGCTGACTCCAGGGTGTCCTCCTGGTTGCAGCTGGAGTGAGCCACTTGAAATTCATGGTATGATGATATAGCAAAACACTTCACAAGAAATTGTTGATATCTTCATTGATACTTCCCACCAGAACAGTCTGGCAGTATTAAGGTCATGATGACAAGGCGCTAGATGAGGTGAACTGTTCCATACAGAATCTAGAGCTGTGAT
Organism: Neophocaena asiaeorientalis asiaeorientalis; assembly: GCF_003031525.2. Classification (NCBI taxonomy): domain Eukaryota; kingdom Metazoa; phylum Chordata; class Mammalia; order Artiodactyla; family Phocoenidae; genus Neophocaena; species Neophocaena asiaeorientalis. The sequence continues at coordinate 6,145,190 of NW_020174922.1, read as the reverse complement.
TCTGTTTGAAATTAAGGTTTCAATTCATTTGTCTACCTGGTAATATTCCAGAGATTCTAAATGTTACTCTAAAATAAAATATATTTTGGCTTTAGTCAGCTATTGAAAAGCTTATGAATTTGAGTTGGCAATCCCTGAGGCAGGAAGTGACCACAGGGCTTTTGTCACCTGCCTTACTTGAAAAGGCTTGCTTGGGGCAGGGCATGTATTGGGGGTGTATGAGTAATGTGACCTGTTTCCACTTTGTGAAATCCTTGTTTACAGAACTGAGGTCCTTTCAGGACTGCATGGAATGGGACTGCAAGGGTTAAAGTTTCTAAAATGACATCGGTAATCTTCTGAGATACATAGAACACATTTACATGACCCCAGCCAATAATCCTAGCTCAGGATAAAAGTCACCTTCGGGTTGGTTAAATGCTGAGATTAAGAAGCGTTCTAGAGTTACTACCTTCTAATCTAACGTCTTCTAGAAGGATGCCCTCGGCCTCCGCAACACTGCATTCAGGGTCAGTTGTCATAGCATTCCTAGATGGGGGGTGCGGGAGGCTAAGGGCAGAGCTCCGTCGTAATGAAGGAGGATCTGGGACCAGCCCTGTGGTCAACACACAAGAAATTTTTGTGGTATTAATGAATGAGATGCCTAAAGGGCAGGGCATTCCAAAGCAGAGCGTGCAATCTGGGCCAAGGGGCGGTGGGAAGGAATGGGGGCCTGGAGGAAGCAACGTGGCGTGAGGGAGCAGCCCTGGCATGGGGGTGTGGGAAGCTGGAGAGGGAAGACGTGTGAAGACTTCACCTGTCAGTTCACAGTATACTGGACTCAGGGCAGTCGGGCCGGGATGTGAGAAGTTAGCTCATCAAGTCTGTGCTACTTCCCAAATGGGCTAATTTTTGCACTGAGAAGGACGTTTTAAACCAACACAGAACACACGTGTATGTATGGTCCTTTCCGATTCTGAGTTTTCCTTTCTTGACAGAAGCAAAAGGAGAGGACTCATAAGGAAAAGGGAGCAAGATGTACAGGATTTCACCTTTTATAATTGCTGAAATCAATTTCAAGTTTTCCTTCGGCTAGATTTTTTTTTTTTTTTTTTTTTTTGCGGTACGCGGGCCTCTCACTGTTGTGGCCTCTCCCGTTGCGGAGCACAGGCTCCGGACGCGCAGGCTCAGCGGCCATGGCTCACGGGTCCAGCCGCTCCGGCGGCATGTGGGATCTTCCCGGACCGGGGCACGAAACCGTGTCCCCTGCATCGGCAGGCGGACTCTCAACCACTGCGCCACCAGGGAAGCCCCTTCGGCTAGATTTTAACGTCGATTTTACCATCTAGGAGGTCAATAAAGCTGTTCAGGTTCAAACCTACTCTCCTTGACTACACCTATCCGTTCACATATGGAAAATTAAAATATAACCAGGAGATGTTAGTGAGACAACAGGACACAGATCTGAACAGGTTAGGCTCACTTTCAATCTTCCAGAAAATGGGATTTTCAGTGATTATATCTCCCAGAACAGTAAAGTTGTTACATGATATTTGATGACAGCTTGGGGAAAAGCAGCCACCAACTACAGCCTAAATTACTAACTAGTTCCTTCTGGTTGCTACCTCTGCTAGGTGAAAGGTTACTTTTGTGTCTATCCAATTTCATCTCTTGAGGTTGCAAAAACAATAAAATTAGCTAGACTGGTCTTATAACCCCAAATTGATTTAAAATCTATGTGTTAATCCTGCAGATTTTTGATTGGCTTCAGCAGGAATGATTAAAAATATCTTCAACCTTGTGGGTTATATCTTAGTGAAAGATCAAAGTTGGTAGTACCATAAAATGTTACTGCCAAACAATGACTTCAAAATATACATATCCCGTATACCAAAATAATTTTTTAGTGTGTCTGGGCATCATATGGACCATGTGACCCGAGCGTATTTTCACCACTTTGGAATTTTCAACTTTTAACATTTTAGGCTTAGATATATTACCTTGGCACAGTGACACAACTGTAGGTAAGTGTGCACAGTTGTTGACAGATAAAGACCTAACTGGATATAAATGATGTACACTTTATGTTATACAAAGATGCTCAGTTCCTACAAGCTGACATCATTTGTGTATGAAATATACAAATCTTATTTCCAGATCAATAGCTTCTGAAAACCTTTTAAATGAAAAACATTCCACATACTCTCTACGCTTTGAATTTTATACCCCTGGTTGATCAGCAGAATGGTTAGAATCTTAAAGATAAAGGTATCTGGTCATTTATATATTCCATTACAGCATCATTTTTCCCATCTGCTCATAAAGTTCATGGCTTGACTTATAGCTGAGAATCATAACTGAGAGATCATAAATAATCGTTTTCAAAGCACATTCATTTTAGACTAAAGATCGTGATTGTTCAATTCAGGTGATCGTGGAAATTGGGGATATGATCATGGAAAGTGGAGATAAACACACACCATCTGAACTCTTGAGTCATTCACTATGTTGGAAAGAAGCAACTGTAGCCACTGCTGTGTCCTTTCCACCTGGCCTCTGAGTTCCTGCTGGGGCTTGGAGATCACCAAAGCTTATTTAATACTTCTCCCTCATTAAGCGTGGAAGAAAAGATGTCCTCATTGTGAGTGGAGGGCACCACAGGACATGGATTAGCGGAGTTCCAAGAAACTGTCTTCCAGAATCAGATGGAAAATTCTAGGTTTTAAAATAATAGGCTCTCCACGAAAACACTTAAGAACTCCATGGTTTGAAATTGGAAGGCTTCGAAACAAAACGAGAACCTCAAGGTCAAGACTATTAAATGCTTACGAAGCGACCTAATGGAGAAAATTGATTTCTCTGCTCGTACTTGTTCCATTCCTTTTCAACTACGCATGAACAATTTGGGCACATGTATTCTGACACTCCCAGTAATGAGAAAAGATGCTTTTATAAAAGAGTTTCCAAAATGTCATGGTTTAGAAAACAGTTTGGGGAAATAATTTTAATATAGATATTTTTATACCAATTAAGTAAGAAACTTTGCTGGGAATGCAGATCCTCAGTGTGACAACAGGGGTTACTGATAGCCAGTGACAGGGATTTGATGGGAAATCAGCTAGCGTTTCCTCACCTATCAAAATCTCTCTTGGGAGTAGACACGGGAGACAGTGTTGACATGCATCTAATGCATTTTCTACAGTGGTACAAAAGATCGTAATCTTAAAGAATTGATTGTTGATTTAAAATGCCTTCTTCTCCCACTACAGTTCCATTACTAACACCTGAAATAGAAAAATCACTGAATCCGTTATCACCACGAACTAGACCTAAGAGAACCAGGTCAATATACATGGAAACGTTGAACATTATTTAAATAATATTCATTCAATGAGAAAGCTTCAGGAACTCTCTAAGTGCTTAAAGAAGTGAGGTATGATGAAAAGACCCTTGACCGAGAAATGAACAGCAGGCCTAGTCCCAAATGTCACTCACTAGCTGTGTGATCTTGAAAAAGTCACTCAGCTTCTCTGTATCTCAGTTTTCTCATCTATAAAATGGCAGTGGGGTCAGGATTCTTTAAATTCTTTCCAGTTCTAGGTAACCACAGTGTTATAATTGCCCTTATACACCCTCTCCCTTTGTCAATAGATATTACTTTGGGAATCAGCTGAGTAAATCAGATTGGCTGTACCCTGTCCTTGGGAACAGCAAACTGCTTGTCATCTTGGGTCTTGGTTCATACCACATGCACAGAGGCAAGGGCATAGATAAATAAAAGTAAATGTTGAGAGCATTGCCAGGTCAGTGTCAACTTTGTTTCTCAGTCAGATATGCTAAGATATATTGCAAAACGTCAGAATGACAACTAAAAGCAAAAGCATTACTTGTGATGGCTACTCATAGCTGACAGTCTAAAAGCTGCTCAAGCCCAAAGAGAAATACATCTGTGTTTCATTCAGTCCGCTTTACATTTAGAATGGCTTTCTCCCCCTACTTATCATTCTTGGACTAGAGGCAATCACGTGACACAGTTGCACGCAGAGAGAGAAGTTACAGAAAAAGGACAAGACGGTGGCAAGGATCTGAGCCAGAGCCCCCTTCTTACCTCCTCCACATGACTCGGAGCACTTGGTGAAGCCCTCATACTCCCAGTCGTAGAGCTGGTCAAAATCCTGCAGGCCACCGAAGAGGCCACCCGTCTCTTCCGGGTTAAACTCAGGAACCTCCCCGTTGCAGGGTCCTGCGTAGCAGGGGCGCTGCGATGCCGGCTTGGGCCCTTCACATTCGTCAACGGGCAGGTCGGCCACGGACTGAGAGAAAGACAGGAGCACCTGGCACCGGACTATTCGCACCTGGGTCCCCACACCACAGGTGACCGTGCAGGCCGACCAGGCCTCTGGGATGAACCTGCAGTCCGCAAGCAAACAAGAGGACAGGATGAGAAGCCCCAAACAGGAGACCGCGGGTACTGGGAGGGTCCTCATCCCACCTGCCACCGTGGCCCAGTGCCGTCCCAGGATGTGCTCAGGGCTCAGCCACCCTGTCCTGTGTTGGGCGCTTCGGTGTAGTTCATGAGCTCACTTGCCACTGTTTCTGGATTGGTTTCTTCGTGAGTGTCATATGAACCCCCAGCTGGAAGACATTCCAGCCACAGACCACCTGCTTTCTCCCTGCTTTGCACCCACAGTGGTAGCTCTTTGGAGCAGGGAATTGGTTTCTTCTCTATCGATCTAAATCCCAGCACTTGTGCCTCCTGCAGATGCCGGCTATTCTTCCAGCAGAGTAATACTAATACGAAAAACTCTAACAAAATCAGCCCTCAGAGATATTTAAGGAAGTATTTTTTTGTTTTGTTTTTAGTCTGAATTTCAGGTTCTGTAACTTTCTTTGCTTTTCTGCTCAATGTGCTTCCCAAGATTTATTTATATACAGAAAGAGAAAGAGGTTTTTTTTGTAAGTTTCCAAGAATGGAGCAGAGCCTTGTTCCTCACACATTCTTTGAATTAGTCTGGACTGCGGTTCTTTTTATATCCTAGAGAAAAGCCCTGCTACAAATTTAAATCCACAGGCATGTCACAGTAAACGAGGGGGCTCTGCATTCATACGAGTTTGTTCAACAGCCTCCAGCGCCTCCCCACCGAGAAAAGCCACATTAGGGAGAACTTGGTTTTTCTCTGAGTTTCTCTAGAATGTAGGACAATATCCAAATTCCAAAAAGGCTTTTTTCCTCCCACTAATCAACAATGGCCATATCTGCAATGACCTTGAGAAGTGCCTAGAGAAAAAAAGCCCAGAGGGAACCACTAACATTTTTACAAAGTTAGTATAATAATCTGGAGAAAGGACTTTGGAATTTTAAAAAAAAATTTACTTTTTCATGATCCTACTGCTTTTGAACAGGGAGTCATGCTGAGGAGGCATGCAAACCTGGCTCTTTAACCTTGACTTTGGCAGAAAAGGAAAGAAGTGATAAGAAGGTTATAGCATTAAATCTCAGCAAGTGAAAATAGTTCCTATCTAGTTTAGGGAAACTGAAATTCTAACAGGAAACCAATCCAAGTTTTCAAACTGGAAGAAGCACAACGAAGATGTGGCCTGGGCCCGAGCCTGGGCTGTGTGCAGAGCAGGGGGACTGGCCCGGAGACCCAGACCCATGGTGTCTGAGGCATGGAGGGAGTCCCTTTAAGAAAGGCCTGAGCATAGCACAGGGAGATCAGCTCGGTGCTTTGTGATCGCCTGGAGGGGTGGGATAGGGAGGGTGGGAGGGAGGGAGACACAAGAGGGAAGAGATATGGCAACATACGTGTATATATATAACTGCTACATTTTGATGTAAAGCAGAAACTAACACACCATTGCAAAGCAATTATACTCCAATAAAGATGTTAAAAAAAAAAAAAAAAAGAAAGGCCTGAGGCTTGTTTCCTTTGAAGAGCCATCCCCTAGGGGTGAACGAAGGTCACATACAACCTTGTCAAGAAGGTGCATGAGGGAAGAAGCATCACCCAGAATTATTCCCAAGAAATTCTCATCATAGAGTCACCTCCCTCTTTCTTTTTTGAATTCCTAACCATCTCCTGGCACCTAGAGAACGTGGTGGGGAAAACAGTATCCTAAAAGATTAAAATGTCTTTCCCTCTTTAAATAACGCTACCTGTAGCAGTCTTTTAGGAATGTAAAACCAAAATCTGCAATCGAAATAATTTTAACCCTCTTATTACACCTTCACATCTATCTGCCTGAGTCCTGGAACAAGGACCATAACAAATACACAAGCACTGAACTTTACAACCCAGGTGTGGACAGAAAGGAAAATACATACCAAACTATTTTATGTATAAGAGAAACCTAGAAGCAAGTGGTAAGTCTGCCAGCTTTGACAATAGTGATGAATAATGCTTGTTTAATAATGTGGTCCTGAATTTTGTTTTCAAATGAAGAAGATGACAAGATCTCAGAAAGAATGGCACCCTATTAGCTTTTCCCATACAGGAAGGATTATTGTTCTGTCAGCTATAATAGCCCTCTTCAGTGACTATTCCAAGAGACCAAGTCTCAAATAGCTTTTTCCGTAAAGGGCCAGATAAGGAAGATTTTAGTCTTTGTGGGCCATGTTTGTGAAGCTTTGTTGTTGCAATAACCTCTGTTTCCATCTTTTTCCTATATATATAAACTTATGACAAGTAGCTAAACTGATTTGTTTATGGATTATCTCCTAGATAAAAAGTGAGTCCCAGATGAAATCTAGAACATAAAGGCTGCACAAATGAAACCCTCAGCTCTCCTTGCCTATAACATGAATCACTTTGCATTTGTTCTCTCTCCAGGACTGGGAAGATACACCAAAAGCACACTAAGTAGAAAAGGGGTGCTACCGACGCCCCATGAACTCACTGCAATGATTGAGACTTGTTTACTTTAAAGTAGCATCTAAATGAACAAAGTAAAGAGATATGTGCGTGAGGGTGCGTGTGTGTATTTTTGACTGTCGGGATACTTAGGGTTAATCTACTTTATGTCTCCCAAGTGAGAACCTTATCAAGTGTCAAACAGCCTTACTGGCTTATCTCCCAACCCACTACCCTTAGGTCTTCATCAAGTTCACACCAATTAAGAACAATTTGGTCTTTAAGTGGTGCTGTCTTTTGGCAGTCATCCTAATATCTCTAGTGCATACACTGGATGATATACTATTCTCTCTCACTGAAGGCAGGAGATTGTATTTCAAAAGAAAAATATCTAATAGTGCAAACGGCCAAATGAATAATAACTGTTTTTCATGTGAAACCTTCCCCCATATCCCTAGATCTCCCAACTCTGTATTTACTATCTTGAGTTTTCTGGCCACAAGTGGGAGGAAGCAAGGTCAGTGAGAGTGCAGTCATATGAGCTAGGAGGTTTAACTGCAATGTTTAGAAGACGCATCTTGAGTAGTTCTTGCTGCGTTAGAACCTTTAAAGTGGGACCTTTAAAATGGAGTCAATGTGTCTTTTAAAAATCAGTATATTTATCGTTTTGATGTACAGTGTATTATTGAAGTTTAATTTGGGTACTTTAAAAATTCTTTTGGTTAGCAGCACTATTGCCAGATGGATGAAGAATGGCTTGGATAAGTGAGTTCTTTCAAAGGTGGGCTTGAGCTTCAGAAATGATTGATATGATTTCTGCATTTAGTTTTCCCATCTCCAGGATAAAACAAACAAACGAACAGAACCCTGGCAAATAAGTAATTTATGTTTCTCTCTGGTCTTCTGTTTGCAAGATTCATTGTTCATTTCACTACCAAAATACTTATCCTTTAATTAGAGGTATTACCACAGTCCCTATTACGAAATAGAAAAGAGTGATAATCAAATTCACCTGGAAAATCCCAAAGTGGTTTAGTTTATTAGTGGCTATTACGGAGTCAGAAGCGTGGACTGAAATAATAAAAACTATTACTTTATTAATATGATGCTAAAGAGAAACAGTTCGCTCTTGGTTAGTCTCACATTACTGCAGATATTAGCCAGACTTAGCTCTAGTTTTATACACACATGGCCTGATATTTTTTTTTCTTTTCTCCCTTCCTTTCCTCTCTCCTCCTTTCATATGAGTGCTTGTTCAAAAAAAAATCATTGGGATTATTCAAAAAAAGAGTAGCACAATATAGTAGCTCTATAGTTGTGTTTTTTTGATGCTGTTAGGAGCCTCACCCCATTCTCTAGTTTCAAAATGCAAGTTGAAACTTGCAGAAAATCACATTAGAAATATTTAACTTTTGTTTAGTTTTCAATCTTATAACATTTGAGTTATAAATTGAAAGGGGTTGTGGATTTCTTTTTCCTCTTTCTTTTGGTGATGTTAGGGTGAGGGGAGAGGAGGGAATGAACTGAAGAGTGTAGAAAAAAATTATAAAAACTTAAAAGGGACCCCAAAGATTACTGAATATTCTGTCCAGTGCATTGTTCCTAGTTATTATAAAATTTTAAAATCTTTCATTGACTGTGAATTATCTTACAACTTTTAAACTGCAGGAAATTGATCATGAGATTCTTTCCCATAGAAATGAAGATTGTCTTGTGGAATGCAATTGGTTGTCCTGTGGATAGACCCATTGTGCATCTACTTATAAATTCATTCCAGTATTCTTATTTGCCTGAATATATTTGGTTCTTTTAAATTTCCTTTAAGTCGGTTGTAACATATTCCTGGTTTCTTCATTAATTAATGAGGTAAATACAATCTTTGACAGATGTTTATTTTATATGCACATGAGAATAATTATTCCCTTTCTAAAATTTTCTCACCTAACCAGTGGCCACAGAGGGATCTGGAGAAGAGTATATTGGAAAAATAAAATACTCTCTAAGTAATTCTACGCCAAATTAACCAGAAAGTCTTTTACATAAATATGTCATTTGGGGACAAAAAATTCATCATACGTCATTGGTAAAAATGGCATTTCATATTAACTCATCTTATTTTTAGTTCAATCTTTCTCTATTCTTTTTCTTTAGTTTTGAAGAGTTGGTTCTTCTCCTGATTCTGGACAATCTTTGAGACAGTAAAATCTTTAGGAAAAGGTGCAGTTACTTAAACCTAGCTGGGCATTTGGGCATTTGTATCGAAGAGGCATTTGGATCTATGAGAAAAAAATAATTGCTGCTGGGTGGGAAAGGAACTAGGAGAGGGAAAGGGAAACACATTCTTTCATCTACTTAGTGATTTATTCAATGTCCCTCAATGAAATTAAAAGGAAAGATGTTTTAAAAAAAAATCCTCCAAACTAGTAAACAAACAAAAAACCTTTGGAATGTTACAAAGGGCAGGCAACTCTTTAACTGAATCACTCTAGGAGTTTTAAAGTGATTTACTTATAAAATCCATCATACTAAAAAAAAAAAATCCATCACACTAAGACAAACTTAAAATGATTATTTAAAAATATAGCTAGCTTTGCATTTCATGTTTGTACGAGAAGTAACCACTGGCTTTTCAACACAAAGCTAGACAATTTCATTAATGAATATATACATCTAATTCACTGACATTGGGTTCTTAAATCAAACTTATTTATGAATTCTTTTGTCATTGTAGCAACTAGGGGCTTGGTTTGTGGGAAAAGTGGTTATAAAGGGAGAGTAGGTGAGAGTTTGGGGGGGATGATGGAACAGTTTTGTATCCTGATTGTGGTGGTGGTTATATGAATCTATGTCCATGATAAAATTTCATAGAACTATTAAAAAAATGAAGAAAGTGCATGAAAAACTTGTGAAATACAAATAAATTCTATAGCTTTTAATATATATATATATATATAGCTAAAGCATTAAAGTTTTGAGAGAACACTTATCTAAAATATGCCTCTACATTCACTTAGAACCACACCTAAATCATTCCAAATAAATGGGAATCTAACTTATTGTGAAAGCTTTTTAGTCAAGGATACTTGATCTGAATGTGAAATTATGAAAATATTTCTCAACTGCAGCTGTTAGCTTACAAGTCTCTGGAATTGCAAATAATTCATGCTGGTTATGAAATGCATATTGAAGTCTCCAAGCAAAATTTTGCAAAGGTGCCCAGGACATCACTCTGCAAAACATCTAATAGCACCACTTTTTTTCATACGTTCCTCACATCCTTAAGTATCGCGCCTGAGTTGTGAGGGTCTTCAGCACTGTAAGGTACCTAGTAGCATAACCAAGAATAGAATGGTTCTAGAAATTAAGATGACAAAACAAATGACAATTTTGATACAGTCACCAATACAATTATTTGAAAAAAAAAAAAATTCAGTGACTGCCCCGTCTAGTGCCGCTAGCCAGTGATGTGAAGGAAGGACCCAATTCCATAACATTCTAAGGCAGTCCTGGGACAGCAATATTTAGTGGCATTTTCCAAGTAGTTGACTTCTTTTTCTCAGGATAGTGTTGCCCTTTTGGGTTCTTTGAGAGGCAGCTGGCCTTGGCAAGAATGCCTCAATGGCTTTCTTGTGGAAATGCTCAGTGCTGGAAGTGGGGGAAGAAAGGCTGACTGCATTAAAGAGCACATTTTCCTTTCAAAGAGACTGCTGTACTAGAAGGAAATGCTGCAGGAGATCAGAGTTCTCTCCAAGTTCCAACGAGCCAGAGATGACTGGGCTCTTTCAAAGCCTAGTACCTTGTACATTTGAGTACTCTGTTAAACTCATCTTGTAGGTCTGACCCAGCTTCCTCTAATATGGTTCCAGACAAGATATTAGAAGGATGGGACTTCCCGGGTGGTCCAGTGGTTAAGAACCCAACTAAGCCCGCGTGCCGCAACCACTGAGCCTGTGCACCACAACTAGAGAGCCCACGTGCTGCAACTACAGAGCCCACGTGCTCTGGAGCCCGTGCACCACAACGAAAGATTCCACGTGCCACAACTAAGACCCAATGCAGCCAAAAAATAAATAAATAAAAAAAGATATTAGCAGGAATCTTACTAAAGGAGGGACCCTCTTGACCATCGGGATGTTGTTCTTCTTTAACAATAAGGGAAAAGCCAGAAAAAAGACAGTTGATAATAAATGTTTAAGAGTATTGGTCCCACATTGTCTTCTCTTCCCGACAAATCCAGGGCTCAGTCATCTTGTTGCCGGTAGCATCCAGCACACCTGATTGTGCCTTTTTTCTTGAATTACTTTCTCCTTGACTTACATGACACCAAGCTTTCCAGGTTTTTGTTTTTCTTTTCTGGTCACTTCCTTCTCAGGCTCCTTTTCTAGATCCTTCTCCTCTCCTCAAACTCTAAATATTGCAGTGCCTGAAGGCTCAGTTTGGTGCGGTCTTCTGATGTGCTCACCAATGATTCTTGGTTTCAAATACCACCAAAGTACAGGCAACTTCTAAGTATTTACCCTCCAGTCTATACCTTTTGTCTGAGCTTCATATCGAAACTTTTTTTTTAAAGTAAGATTTGGGATAGCAAGCCATTTTACTCTTTGGAGGGAATAAACGTTAATTTAACACAATCTATTTATCAAAAAATTATGCAGTGCTTCTTATGTGTCAGCCTCACTTCTAAGTGCTTTATAAATAAATGTTGTTAAATCCTAACAATAACCTGATGAGAAAAGAATTATTATTATCTCCATTTAATATACAGATGAGGAAACTGAGATATAAGCCACACACCTAGTAAGGTTTCATGCTCTTAGCCGGTACACATTGACATCTCTCCTGAGTGGCATGTTCACTTGGATATTTCAAAGGTACCTCCAACTTAAAGTGTCCAAAATGGAACTCTTGATTCCCTTTCTTAGCATCCGATTCCTCTTCCAACCTTCTCCATCACAGCAAATGATTCAACTGGGTAGCTAATTGCTCACATGAAAAATCAGGAGTGATTCTTGACTCCTCATTTTCCCTAGTTCCTCACTTTGAAACGATTCCCAAATTCTATTAATTCTGCCTCAAAAATGTATCTGACATTCATTTACCTCTCTCCATCTCGACTACTACCACCTTGATATAATAACAGCAACAAGCACAACAATAATAGCTAACGTTCACTGATATGTTTTGAGCATTTCTATATATTAGCTCATTATAACACTGTTAGGAGATGGGTACTGTCATTGTGATATGGACAAACAAGATTACTAGCAGACTTTCAGGGGCTGTCAAATTCTATGGAAGTGTGAGTCTCTGTCTTTGGCTAGTCTATTTTGCAACTCCATGGAGATGAAAGTTTCCTTGCAGAGAGCTAGTGATGATGTAGATGTTTCTCGTTCATAGCGACGGAACTTATTTTTCTGTTCATGTCAATGCAAATAATTTTGTCTGATAGAAAATATAAACTTTTCTAAATCCAATTCACATTAGAACTAGTTTTAACATCTTATTGATTCTGTCATAATTCATGAGTTAAATAAAAAGTTAGACAAGTGCTCATTTTATATTTATAAATCACGATTTTACCTTTCTGAAAATATTTTAACAACTTATATATTTAACAAAAATAAATTATATTTTAACAATTATATTTTCATCCCAATTTCTAGATGATAAAATTGAGACACAGATATTCCCAAGGTCATACTGCTAAATAAATGGCAGAGTCAAGATTCAAACCATGGCCATTTACTATAGAATCCATGCTCTTTACCACCTCATTGTCCTGGCTCTAAGGCTGCCATGTAAGCCGGATCATTGATGCTAATATCTGCTCTCCCCTGGACTACCACAATAGCCACCGGTCTGTTTTCTTCCTCTGTTAGCTCTTAATAATGCTTTCTTCATGCTGTAGCCAGGGGGCTCTTAAAATGTAAACCTTTTCATTGTTCCTGCTATACCCAGAAACAAAGCCAAACTCCTTACCCAGGTTTATATCATGCCATTATCCATCTTCATCTCCTACAATTCTCCCCACCCCCCGCCCAGTCACTAGCTTCCAGACACACTAGTCTTCCTTCACTTGCTTAAATGTGTGTAATTCTTTCCTGACTCAGAGTTTTGGCATGTGTGGATCACTCTCTGGATGACCCTCCTCCCTTCTCTCAGCTTAGAATAACTTCCGCTCACCCTACAGGTCTCAGCTGACATGTCCCTTCTCAAAGAAGACTTCCCTGACTCCCAGACCTTTTGGGGGCCCCTGTCAGACTCTTGACAGAACCTCTTCATTTTCTTATAACAGCGATCAGTTTTTGATAATCCAGTGTGAATCTTTATGGAATAACCATCTCATTTATTAGACCAAACCTCCATGAAGGTAGAACTTCACAGAATAGGTGCTCAAAAATACATTTTTTTTTTCAAATGAATAAGTGAGTGGGTAAATAGGAGGGTAAGGGTTGATGTCATGAGTGATTTGATATTGGGCTTATTCTTGTCTCCAGAGGTTGAAACCAAGCTAGATAAAGAGGCAATAGCCTAAAACTTCAAAGAAATTAAATCATACTTTTAAGTTCCAGGCATTGGCATGGAAAATCTGAAACCATTTTCCTGTTTTAGAAGTTTCTTATGGTCTTTCAAAAGGTGATTGTGCCCAGATTTAGTAGCTATCATGGGTTTATTTATTTTTATTTCTTATAGCTGCCTTTGGGCAGTATGTGCTGGCCTTGATTCATCTTGACGGGGTTTGGGTTATCATGTAGCTTGAGACAAGTTTAAGTTCTGTGTCTATCATACTTATGTTAAATCTCAATAAAAATGCTGCTTTACAGAATAAAAGGATTTGGGGCAGCTTTGAGACAGAGGATGCCTTCAGTAATTTATACATGACTCTGGTCTAACACTGCCTTATTACACAACCAGCCACCCAACAGTGAAGACTCTGGAGCATTATGGAATTGTTCCTAGTTTAGAGGAGCCCACTCTTTAAAACTCATTACACACAGAGATTTGGGAAAAAGAGAAGACAGACCCTTAACTGTATGAGAAGATACAATGGAGCCAAATCACTCTCCACCAATGAAAAATGAGGCTACGACACTCGTTTCAGACCATCTTTCTCTCCGTTGCTTTTCCGACCTACGTGAACAGAACATGATTTAAAAGTTTGGTTTTCCTTAAGGCTAGTCTGATGAGTTAAAAAGCCATATCCCAGGAACTAAAATGCCATTATAGCTTACAATGTTATTAGTGCATTTGGAGTTCTTAGCTTAATAAAAGAATGTAGATTTTCATGCATATTATTTTCTCTGACTTGGAGAAAAATCTAAAATATTGTAAACTCAGAATACTTGTCATGAACCATTTCTTCTTCACATGGAGTGGAATTAGTTTATCTTGCAATTTTGTAAAGGTTTCTTTCCCTTAATTCAACAAGTTTGGCAAAGCTTTCCAAAGAAAAGTTCAGTTCATTAAAAATGACCTTAATGGACTTAACATATATTGGTGGTGACAGGGTCCATACTGTATTTTGGCACACAAGGATCCCATTAATTTGTCTTTGCCACTCTCTAGGGCTCAGCTGAGCAGTAGTTCAGATTTAGTTCTGAAAGTAGCTCCAGACTGAGCATTAAGTGGAGACAGTAGGAGGGGCTGACAAATGTAGAACTTCTTGGTTTGCAAGAAAGGCTTTTCTAATGACTACATAAAAATGGCTCTGTCTGCTCTCTTGAATCTGTTATTGATTTTTCTGTCTCTGTGCATGCCGGGAGCAAGCTTGGGGTATCAACTGGACGTAACTCAGAGTTGAAAGAGGATGCTTTTCCATCCGAGCATTTTCTAAACTTTCCTTATTAATTTTTGCCATTTGCTATAGATTTCTTTTAGTTCAAATAAAGGTAACTAACCCTTGTCCCTTAGGATAAATTCTCGCCTAAATTCAAAGTGTGCCTCTTACAAGTGAGTCTTCAAAGAGGAGACACAGGAAGGTGGTGCTAGCTGGGGAACCACTAGTTGAATTTGGGGTTATTTGGGGTTACCTGTGGTTCTCTCACATGCCACATGATACGACATGTATGAGGCAGAGATAAGACCTGCCTCAATTTCTCCATTTGTAAATGAGTAATTATTATACAATTTTACTTACTTAAATATTCTCTAAGAAGATGAATGATGCTGGAAAAGGTCCAATCATAACCACAGTTAACACCTAAACAGAGTTTTCTGCATACCAGGTACTTTACACATAACTTAATCCTCTAAATAGCCTTGTGATATAGATACCATTATGTTCGTTTCTCAAATGAGGAAATTAAGGTCTCTGGGGTTAAGTGATTTGTCAGGGTTCCCTCTTACTGTTGGGGGATCCATGATTCACACCCAGGAGGTCGGTCCCTGGAGGCCACACTTTTCACCACTGTGCATGCTGCTACCATGCATGTAGCTTTGATCGATAGTTAAGGTGCTTTTTACTTTGATACCAGCGGGGCTGTATTCCTGTTTGAGCACACAAATATACAGACTCACCCCCCCTCACCAACTCACATAGTTGGCAGCCTGATGTACCTGAAAAAATTTCATATTTTAGGAAATTATCTGTGGTTCCTTGAGGGCAGGGACTATTGGGTTACTTTTTACCACCGTACCTGCATTTGACACAAAGTCTGGCCCAGAGCAGGTGACTTAAGAGTGAATTCAGCTTCTTTCATTATGAGGTGTGAACAATTAGCAGGTCCAGTGTTATTTAAAATACATAATCAGCCAAAGAATTCATATTAAGCATCTGCAGAGGATATAAGGGATAAGAACGATCTGGGTAGACAGGGAGACCAGAAAGGAAGGAGTTGGAAAGGAGAGAGGTCACGATCGTTATGGGGATAAGGGCTCATTCAGTCTGGCCAGCATGAGGCTTTCACTCCGCCTTGTGCCAAATCAAAATTAAATGCTTTCGTGCTTTTTTATCCCGTAACTCTAATGCCATGTTCTGCTTGAACATCCTTTTTGAGGGTTTAATGATCTGCAAATAGTGTTTACATTTCTTGATCTTAGGTGACTCTGAATTCCTAAGAGATATATCTGTTTCTCTCTATATAGAAGATGTTTCCTTTTATGTTCTGTGGCCTGAGATTCACAAAGAGAATGTACTTGAGGCACCTTGTATTGAGGATATGAACAGCAAAACTATCTGGATCCATTACCAGTGTTTGATTCCCTAAATATCCTTTGGGGGAAAATATAAAATCACGTGTCACACAATTAACAGTCCTAACCACTTTAAAAAAGTATGAATTCACATTCTTAACCACTGAGTTAAGCCATCCACATTTTCAGACAACTTACTGGATATAAATATGGACTAATATAAACATATAGCTTAAATATTATATATTTAAATACTATTTTCACCAAGGTAAACGAACCATTTAATGACTATAGGATCACAATGGAGACTCTCATTGGCTTTTCTTTCTGTATCTTAATTCCTTGTGGGTTCTGTTCACACAGATGCATGACAGGAATTTCCCCTTGCCTCTTACTGAATCAGCCCCATCACTAAGCTGATGCCATCTGGCATCCAGATATTACCTCTGCCTTCTGCCCACTTGCTTTCCTTCTTCTTCCTTTTTAATATGGCTCACACCAAGGTAATTTGTGGCAATACATTTAAGGCTTGGGTATTGTGTCGCAGCCCCCAAATGTTGTCCTAACCATGCAGTAAAGCTGTTCACGAAAAATCTAATAAGATAAGTCAACATTTTTTTAAGTGTAAGATCAAGGCACAGAGGACCACCCAATCCCACCTTTGAAAGGACAGCACCGTTAGGGGTCTCCACCTGGTGTATGCTGCGGTTTGATGGAGGGACGGCTAGTTAAAATGGCGATGCTGGTCAAGTGTACCCAAGGGAATCACCTGTCTCCCGTCACTTGTTCTGAGCCATCCAAGCACTCCTGGCAACTGAAATCACTCTGGGGTGGACCTGACTTCCCTAGATGCCCAATTAGTCTGACCTTCCTCTCCCTGGGATGACTTGATTCAGAGAGCAGAAAGTCTAGAAAGAGAAAGGTAGGGCATCGAGAGCCCCCACGCCATCACCTTCTAGGGCATTGGGTGGCTTGTGAGTGGCTTGAAGGAGTTAAGAAAATGAAAAATCTTCTTCCTATTCCAAGTCAGATCAGGTTTTTTAAGAAGGCCAGCTGATTAACTACAGTAGCAGTAGACAGCTGTCTTGACAGGTCCTAGAAGTCACCATAGTTTCATTTTTGCTCAAGAAATTAAGCTATCAAAGTGGCCATGCTGTGTACTTGGCTTGAAGTGGGCATGCTGTTCATGCACACGTCCCAACAAAGACTGAAAGGAAGGTATAAAAGCAGGAGATGCAAAATCAAGTCAGTGATTTCTTTAGCTTCTATCTGATTAATGAGTATAATTGGATGACCACAATGTAGTTCTGCTCCCTCACCAAACAGAAGTAAAATTTTGAGGGTTTAAAAAATACCTAGAAAGCTGTTTCCATATATTGGTCAGTGGAAGCAACCAGCTGGCATTTCAGTGACATGTCCTAAATCTAACATTACTCTCATCAGCTGGAGGCAAATTCAAAAACACATAGTTTGAATAACAGCAGAAGAGGATTCTGTCCGTCCCTCTCCCGTTTCCCCCTTTCTAGTGGTAGAATGGCACTGCTGTTACCCTCAGAAAAATGCAACTCTCCCAGAATCTTATTTTTTTGTACAAGTCTATCTCAAACCATAATTCTTTCCATGTTAATTGCGTAGCAGGGATTTCTATGGATTTCTCAGCTGACATCCTTGGACGCAAGTTCACTTTACTGTGTGAATTTATAAGGTTGTCTGTGCTTGATCAGCTTCAGTAGCTAAAGCCTCCCATCCCTTAGTCTCAGTTTGGGGCTGGATCTTGTTCACGCTGCCCTGCTCAATGAAGAGAGACAAAGCTGCTTAAAGATTCTTGATGTGGGTTGTCAGGAAAACCTGATCAAAACGTGTGTGTGGATGAAGGCGAATTATGGCCACCAGTGAAAAGTCAGTTTAGAGTGCAGGACTCCCACAAGTGGGTTAAGAAGGCATTTTCTGCAGATCAAGAAAATATACTCATCACAACGTTCCTACCTTTGTGCCGCAGGAATCGAATACACTGTAAAAAAAAAACCCCAGGTCTTTGCTGAGGAAAAGACAGTGTCTGAAAGCATTTATAAATGAAGCTGCAGCTTCATAAGATAAATCTCATCAACAGTAAGGTCATTACTATCACGTGACCCACTATTGATATTTATTTCAGCTACTCTATGAGACTAATAACTGTATTTGTACCTTCTGCATGGCGTTTAGTTTAGCGGAATATGTAACATACTTCTGTTCTATAAAGTTTTAGTTATGTCTTGGCAGTTCAGTATTTCACTATAGTTTTCTTCTAAACATGTCTTAGAGTGGTTGCTTTCAAACGTATTTTTGGCTACAGTGATAAGCCCAATTTTTTTTTCATTTTGGGCTTACCAAAAGAATCTGACATTCAATAATGGTATCTCCATATACTAAAGATTTTAAGCTACTGATTTCCCCATAGTATTTAATGAGACAGGCTGGTGATAATATTTTTATTCTACATAAGGGGCAGTAAATGCTATTTGCTGTTTTATTACAGAACTCTCCATGTTAACTGGAGCCAAAGCAAGAGATAATAGTCCTGGACCACTGTTCTCGCTTCTCTTCTCTGTATTAGTTCAGAAGTGACAACCACAGCTTCTAAACATTACTATATAATTTAAGCAATGTGAGTCTCTTTGGTGGGGGGGAAGGAAAGCCTTGCTGACAGCGTATCATTTTTTCATTATACTATGGAGAGTAATTATAGGTTGTTCCATACATTCAGAAACTAGTCTGTGTGGTTTTAAAAAAAGAATTAAGACCCTTCAAAATTATGTTTTTAAAATTCAAAATCAGTTAAAAAAAATAATGTTACACGTAGGACCTTTCCTAGGGTTCAGTGTGGTAAACAGTAAAGTGTATTAAAATGTGCAGACCACATACCTTTCATGACCTTATTCTACAGCTGTCATTTATTTCATTTTTGTATAAAAGTAATTATTGTTCTGAGCATAACAGTATACATATTTCCTTTACCCGGCACTCCAATTACAATCAACTTCAATTCAGATTAATCATGCCAAATGGCAATTCCACTACACCAAGAGTAAAATTTAATAATCTAATAGATGGCTATAGTTTCAATGGTTAAAACTATGTGTTTACTACTTTAGGGATTTTCTTAAGATCAAAGTTACGCATAATGCATCTTAATCAGAGTTTTAGTGGAAAACACTCATTACAAATTATAGTTGAATGTGGTCTATGTGATGCTTCTGCAGAAGCATTAAACTCTACTTACAGCTTTCATTTGAGAGGTATCTAATAAAGAGGAAGACTTTTAATTATTAGTATAAGGTGTTTTGATCTAATTTAAACTTTGTCATATTATTTAACATCGGTCATAATGCAATATTACTCCCAGAATTACGCTTTAGACCAAATGACAAAATATAATGTACGGGAGAGCAGAGTTTACGTAGGTAAAATAATACCTATCTGGCTTTAAATGTATTGAATCTAGGAATACGTATAAGGAGTAACTAGCTCCAATTACGTGGCATCTTTCTGTGCCTTAAATAGGACCCCTTAGCGGATTCAAGAGTTAATACCCCTCTAAAATGAACTGCTTCCTTCCTCTCCAGCAGCAAGAAGGTCTGTCAAGCCAGGTACTGGCAGGAGAGAAACAGAAAGTTTCAAGCCTTTATATAGTCACATAAAAGTTGCGCTATATCTTTAACCACTGCCTTTCCTCTAAAGTTCTGCAGTGGCTAGCTGCTTTTTCTTAAAGCCTTTTCTCAAAGAAGTTGCAAACAAAATGCTGTAGCAACTTTATGATACAGAAATAATCTATGTTTTGCTTCTTATCCTTTTAAGTAAGAAATGTGTTACCTTATATATAAACCATTTTTCTGTGAAACCAAGTACCATTTTTTTTTACACATGAACTTTGGTCATTTTACCAATCTGCATTTTGGATTTCTTCTTCAATCTCTTGATGTTTAGGGTGTGATTCAGAATACAATCCGTGTTCTGGCAAACCATATCAGATTTAGATTCAAACAGGATGACTCAGAAGAGGTTCTAAATTGCTTTTGAATATATAAATTATAATCTTAATTTATATATTATATTTAGTAAAATTTAAACTACAGGTTGAATTTGGAAACCATTTTGTATCCTGAATGCTATACTGTGAGCTCTTGGAGGGTGGGTAACATAACATATCTTAGGTACCAATGCATAGCACTGAGCCTAGTACTTGTATTAAATAAATTAATCTAGAAAATCATCAGTCAGAGAAACTGCTTTGGTCATAGATGAAATTCATCAATAAAGTGCTTTCCTGTATTTTTAAAAATGATGTAGCAGAGAGGCCTATCAGTGTATTGCAGTTGAATCAATATACAGTTATTGGTCAATCAATCAACCAACTTAAGTTTGTCTCTCTTCCTTGTTTCCTCTCCTGAAGTATCTGGAAAATCTGTGCCTAGTGGTCTTACAGATTTCATGGCCTTGATCAGACCGAGCCAGTGTGGGACCTTGATCAAGTGGGGCAAAGACCTGGTATCCATCTGATACCAATCCCAGCAAGAAAGGGAAAAGAAAAGCTAATAAGCTTCCTTTGACCTCAGATATATTTCACTTACCCTTTCATTTTTGTGAGTGGCTATACTGCAAAGCTGGGAGATAACGAGTATAAAAAACTGCCTAGGCTTTCACATCAAATCTGCGCTACATCATCAGATGCAGCCTGGACCTTCTCACCTTTGGCCTCTTGGCAAAAGAAAACAGGAGGTCAGATTTTGGAGAAGAGGGTAGGCACTACACTTTCATTTTCGTAGTTCATAACTGAAAAGATTTAGAGAGCAATCATGTTTTGAGAAACACTATGAAACTGATAAATCTCCAATTTGACAGCCCCGAAGCCTCATTCCTCCCTTGGTAAGACGAGTACACTTAGCTCAGAACCCATGAAAGCCACCATCAGCAAGACACTGCTTTCTTTAAACCAATCAGCTTCATAAGCACAACAACGCATGGCTGAAAACTTACGAGGGCTCTTCTGACACAGCAGCTCCTTCTTCAAGTTCTTGAGCTTGTTTGTACCATGGTAGCTTGGCCTCTACCGGAAGTTTTTCTGAGAATTAAGTGCATGCACACAAAAGAGAAGAGGTTAGAACCGATTTAGGATTTCAGGGAAATTTCATTTTCTCCTCCCCAGTTGTTGATTTTGTACTACCTAAAAGTTATGATGTCGATAACTGCAAATATGTTTTTAGGTAAATTTCTGCCTATGATGATAGTTATATGAAGAAAATGAAAATCAGATTTTAAAATGTTTAGTAACACTAGTCTCTGTGTCTATGTCCCCTTTATTATGTTGATTAGCAAAGGAAAGTCTTTTTATTATGAAAATCATAACTCCAGAGCTCAGTATGTGTATAAAGGGTCATGGAAATATCTTTGATTCTATTTCCTGTTGAAAAGATTTACCTTTTAAAACAAACACAAAGTACAATGGATTATACTGTGATACTTTCATAAATTCGAACTTGTTTTTCTTTTGCCTTTTGGCTAAGTGTGATCTGTTCCACACTGTGAAAAACAAACAAAATTGACACTCTGAAATTCACAAAATGTTGCTTTAGACATTTGACTC
This sequence comes from Neophocaena asiaeorientalis asiaeorientalis, assembly GCF_003031525.2. Taxonomy (NCBI): domain Eukaryota; kingdom Metazoa; phylum Chordata; class Mammalia; order Artiodactyla; family Phocoenidae; genus Neophocaena; species Neophocaena asiaeorientalis. The sequence goes on along the minus strand of NW_020174922.1, from coordinate 6,123,605 downwards.
ATTCAATTCCAACCCAAGGCTCTATGACAACTGGAATACGATCAACTTAGGGTCCACAACTCGTAATTTGACTTGCTTCAACTATTTATCTAGCTTTGGCCAAACAATTCAGAACAAGTTTCCTAACTACTTCCTAGCAAAAAAATGTGGAGGAGAAAAAGAAAGAGGGAGGTAATAACTGCTCCTACAGAAGTAACTGCCAAGATTCCCATTCCGACATATTTATTAGGGTCATTTATAGGCATATTTGCCTTTACAGTATGAGCCAGTGAAGCTCTATCACCATTTTATAACAAATAATTGTAAAGATGAAAGAAATATGTCTATATATGCGTACACCACAGGATTATATGGCATTTTAATGATGTTTAGAGAGCCAGACTCACTACTTACTTGTGAAAATCCAGATTTATTCTTTTTTTTTTTATGGGCCATTTTTAAAGTCTTTATTGAATTTGTTACAATATTGCTTCTGTTTTATGTTTGGGGTTTTGGCCCCGAGGCATGTGGGATCTTAGTTCCCTGACCAGGGATCGAACCCACACCCCCCACACTGGAAGGTGAAGTCTCAACCACTGGACCACCAGGGAAGTCCCCAGATTTTATTCTTGATAGCTAACCACAAACTGCTTTTCTTTCTCTGAAGTGGCTGGGTAAAGGACGAATGAATAAAGAATGGACTATTTTAAGTTAGGGTCATCACTTATCCTCTATGTACAACAATTGTTAATGGTCAGAAAACAAAGCCAGTGAGAAATATTGATGTAAAACTGCCAAAGCCAAAAGGATTTGCTAACATTTTGAATCCAGGAAGATGGTTCCGAAAATACACACATCATTTTACAACTAGCCCACCTCCCCCAGATAAATGACTCGGTCAATGAAGCCGTCTGTGACAGCTCGAACCATCCCTGTCTTTCCATAATGAAGAATTCAGCTTGGCACTAATAGTAGGCTTTTAATACATTACTCTCTTTTTGAACCGAACTCTGTCAGCTGTATCAGTGGCCACTGCTTCCTTTATATATATTTTTAACACCTTTATTGGAGTATAATTGCTTTACAATGGTGAGTTAGTTTCTGCTGTATAACAAAGTGAATCAGCTATACATATACATATATCCCCATATCTCCTCCCTCTTGCATCTCCTTCCCACCCTCCCTATCCCACTCCTCTAGGTGGTCACAAAGCACCGAGCTGATAATCCCTGTGCTATACGGCTGCTACCCACTAGCTATCTATTTGACATTTGGTAGTAGATATAAGTCCATGCCACTCTCTCACTTCATCCCAGCTTACGCTTCCCCCTCCCTGCGTCCTCAAGTCCATTCTCTACGTCTGCGTCTTTATTCCTGTCCTGCCCCTAGGTTCTTCAGAACTATTTTTTTTTTTTTAGATTCCATATATATGTGTTAGCATACGGCATTTATTTTTCTTTCTGACTTCCTTCACTCTGTATGACAGACTCTAGGTCCATCCACCTCACTACAAATAACTCAATTTCATTTCTTTTTATGGCTGAGTAATACTCCATTGTATATATGTGCCACATCTTCTTTATCCACTCATTTGTTGATGGACACTCAGGTTGCTTCCATGTCCTGGCTGTTGTATATAGAGCTGCAATGAACATTGTGGTACATGACTCTTTTTGAATTACGGTTTCCTCAGGATATATGCCCAGTAGTGGGATTGCTGGGTCATATGGTAGTTCTATTTTTAGTTTTTTAAGGAACCTCCATACTGTTCTCCATAGTGGCTGTATCCATTTACATTCCCACCAACAGTGCAAGAGGGTTCCCTTTTCTCCACACCCTCTTCAGCATTTATTTGTAGACTTTTTAATGACGGCCATTCTGACTGGTGTAAGGTGATATATCATTGCAGTTTTGATTTGCATTTCTCTAATAATTAGCGATGATGAGCATATTTTCATGTGCCCGTTGGCCACCTGTGTATGTCTTCTTTGAGGAAATGTCTATTTAAGTCTTCTGCCCATTTTCTGATTGGGTTGTTTGTTTTCTTTGGTATTAAGCTGTATGAGCTGTTTGTACATTTTGGAAATTAATCCCTTGTAGGTAGCATTTTTTGCAGATATTTTCTCCCAGTCCATAGGTTGTCTTTTTATTTTGTTAATGGTGCCTTTTGCTGTGCGAAAGCTTTTAAGTTTGATTAGGTCCCATTTGTTTATTTTTGTTTTTATCTCTATTACTGTAGGAGACAGATCCAAAAAAATACTGCTACTATTTATGTCAAAGAGTGTTCTGCTTATGCTTTCCTTTAGGAGTTTTATAGAATCTGGTTTTACATTTAGGTCTTTACTTCATTTTGAGTTTATTTTTGGATTTGGTGTTAGAGAATGTTCTAACTTCATTGTTTACATGTAGCCGTCCACTTTTCCCAGCACCACTTACTGAAGAGACTGTCTTTTCTCCAGTGTATATTCTTGCCTCCCTTGTCATAGATTAATTGGCCATAACTGTGTGGGTTTATTTCTGGGCTAGATTCTGTCCTGTTCCACTGATCTGTATGTCTATTTTTGTGCTAGTACCATACTCTTTTGATGACTGTAGCTTTGTAGTATAGTCTGAAGTCAGGGAGCCTGATTCCTCCAGCTCCGTTCTTCTTTCTCAAGATTGTTTTGGCTGTTCAGGGTCTTTTGTGTTCCCATACAAATTTTAGAATTTTCTGCTCTAGTTCTGTGAAAAGTGACATTGGTAATTTGATAGGGATTGCATTGCATCTGTGGATTGCCTTTGGCAGTATGGTCATTTTAAGAATATTTATTCTTCCAATCAAGGAACATGGTATATCTTTCCATCTGTTTATGTTGTTTTTGATTTCTTTTATCAGCATCTTATAGTTTTCTGCATACAGGTCTTTTGCCTCCTTAGGTAGGTTTATTCCTAGGTATTCTATTCTTTTTGATGCGATGGTAAATGGAATTGTTTCCTTAATTTCTCTTTCTGATATTTTGTTATTAGTGTATATAAATGCCACAGATTTCTGTATGTCAATTTTGTATCTAGCGAATTTACCGAATTCATTGATGAGCTCTAGTAGTCTTCTGGTAGTGTCTTTAGGATTTTCTATGTAATGCATCATGTCATCTGCAAACAGTGACAGTTTTACTTCTTCTTTTTCCATTTGGATTCCTTTTATTTCCTTTTCTCCTCTGACTGCTGTGACTAGAACTTCCAAAACTATGTTGAATAAAGCTGGCGAGAGTGGGCACCCTGGTCTTGTTCCTGATCTTTGAGGAAATGCTTTCAGCTTTTCACCATTGAGTATGATGTTAGCTGTGGGCCTGTCATATATAGGCTTTATTATGTTGAGGTATTCCCCCACTATGCCCACTTTCTGATGAGTTTTTATCATAAATGGATGTTGAATTTTGTCAAAAGCTTTTTCTGCGTCTATTGAGATGACCATATGCTTTCTATTCTTCAATTGGTTAATGTGGTGTATCACATTGATTGATGTGATTGATCTGCAGATACTAAAAAATCCTTGCTTCCCTGGGATAATCCCACTTGATCATGGTATATGGTTCTTTTAATGTATTGTTGGATTTGGTTTGCTAGCATTTTGTTGAGGATTTCTGCATCTATGTTCATCAGTGATACTGGTCTGTAATTTTCTTTCTTTGTGATATCTTTATCTGGTTTTGGTATCAGGCTGATGGTGGCCTCATAGAATGAGTTCAGAAGTGTTCCTTCCTCTGTAATATTTTGGAATAGTTTTAGAAGGATAGGTGTTAACTCTTCTCTAAATGTTTCATAGAATTCACCTGTTAAGCCATCTGGTCCTGAACTTTTGCTTGTTGGGAGTTTTTACATCACAGTTTCAATTTCAGTACTTGTGACTGGTCTGTTCATATTTTCTACTTCTCCCTGGCTCAGTCTTGGGAGATTGTACCTTTCTAAGAATTTGTCCATTTCTTCTAGATTGTCCACTTTATTGGTGTATAGTTACTCATAGTGGTCTCTTATGATCCTTTGTATTTCTATGGTGTCAGCTGTAACTTATCCTTTTTCATTTCTGATTTTATTGATTTGGGCCCTCTCCCTTTTTTTCTTGATGAGTCTCACCACCCTGTTTTTTTTTTTTTTTTAATTTATTTATTTTTGGCTGCGTTGGGTCTCGCTGCACGTGGGTTTTCTCTAGTTGCGGAGAGCAGGGACTTCTCTTTGCTGCATGAGCAGGCTTCTCATTGTGCTGGCTTCTCTTTGTAGAGCACAGACTCTAGGCACGCAGTCTTCAGTAGTTGTAGCTCACGGGCTCTAAAGCACAGGCTCAGTAGTTGTGGCGCATGGGCTTAGTTGCTCCACAGCATGTGGGATCTTCCCAGACCAGGGCTTGAACCTGTGTCCCCTGCATTGGCGCCACCAGGGAAGCTGTCACCACCTTGTTTTTTTTTTTGTTTGTTTTTTGAGGTACGCAGGCCTCTCACTGTTGTGGCCTCTCCTGTTGCGGAGCACAGGCTCTGGATGCGCAGGCTGAGCGGCCATGGCTCGCGGGCCCAGCCGCTCCACGGCATGTGGGATCTTCCCGGACCGGGGCACGATCCCGTGTCCCCTGCATCGGCAGGCGGACTCTCAACCACTGCGCCACCAGGGAAGCCCACCACCTTGTTTTTAACAGCAAGCAATATGGATAGTAAATCAGACATATATTTCTAAAATATCTCCTTTCGAGCAAATATATCTGATATTTTTCAGCAACAGTCTTCTATCAACTTTCTGAACCAGGAGAGAATTATAGCAATACATAGTGCTTAAAAACAATGTGCAAGCAAAACCATTTGAAAGATTTTTAGAAAGAGTTAAGTCCATTTAGTAGAGTCTAAGTTACAAAGAACAGCTATTAAGAACACTTGGGATACTTAATTATATTCCAAGGAGTTGAAAACAGCACTGAATATGTACAACAATGACAAGACTGGTTACAGAGCCCCTGTCAAGTTACCTTTGGGTTTATAGCAGGGAGTGGGTATGATGCATTCCTCTTTTATGTGGGGCTTGGTTTTGGGGCTACAGCCTCCGGTGTGCATTCCCCGATGGTCGATGCAGAGGACCACACGGTACCTGAGGCCCTGGCCACACGTCACTGTGCACTGGAAGGAGAGTGCAAGAGAGGAGACTCATAGGCAAAGCCTTGTTTACTTTTCTTCATTTCCCACCTGAGACTTTTCAAAGGGCCTCTTTTACAGAAGGACTCCTGGTGGCTTTATACCACTTCTTACTAGTCATGGGATCTTTGTTCTATTTGGCAATTTGAGGGTGAAGCTGGCTGAACACTAAATCACTTGCAATTTCTTAGCTTTGGATTAGTCAGTCAGCCTTTCTTAAACACCCACTGTGTGCAAAGTCCCAAACCAAGTCACAAAAAGAAGGAGAAGAGAAATTATAGAGTGTGCCCGATTTTGATTACCAAGACTGTATGTCAATTTTATTAGTCACTTTGCTAATGACTGTTAGGTCCAAATTATGGGAAATGCCAGCTCCCATGTGGACATTAAAATTTTTTTAACTTCCATCATAGCTAATTTATATCGCTGCATGGCTGATCCAATTGATTATAGTGACGTGGAAAAAAGACGTTGAAAGGAACTGATTCAATGGCTAGATGGAGACAGCACCTCCAGTGGTTCTACATGCCTGGGAACAAGTCTAGATAGGAAGATGTCACAGCTCTGATCTGCTGCCACAAAGCCACAAGGCTAAGTGAATAGCCCTTTGCCATCTCTGTGGCTGAGGGCACATCTTTCCATCTCACCTTTCCATCTCCTGTGCCATTTCACACCTTTTTCCACTAGCAGCCAGGATCCCTCAAATAACATTTTATGCTTAAGCTGCTGCAGTGGCTTCCCTAAGGTCTAGACTGTTTTGGTTTTAATTAATCCCACTTCACCTCCATTCTAATTACGTTGCTATCTTCATTTCATCTTTTTATCAGTGAATAATATACATAGCTTTCATCTTAATCCACTGAAGACACTTTTTGGACATAGACAAAGTAGAAGAAATAAAAAAAGAAGCCAAACTTTTGGTCTACTGAGCTTGACCATCAGAACAGCGTACACAGCTTCAGGCTCAGTCATCGGCCTCAATTATTGTTGACAGACATTTGCCTCCTCTTGCCATTTGAGGGAATGTTATGGGGAGTGACAGAGGTTTCTTAAAGTAGCTTGAAGAAAGATGTTTGAAAAAATCTATATATATATTTTTTCCTACTCATTTACTTTTGGCGGGGCTCGATTCGGGGCAAGCCTGCTCTGGGGCCTAAACGGGTAGGTTTCTAGACCCCTCCAGAGGAGAAGCAGGGAGCTGCACAGGGTGGGTGGTGGGGTCATGATGAAGAGAGGGAAGAGTGGACTTACTCTCCTAACGAACAAAGAAAGAAGGCACAGTTACCGGAGACCACTCCTGTGCCAGCCATTTAGGGCAGTCAAAAATGTTGCAGGGCTGCACGATGGGCATCTTAGGGGTGTACATGCATTTCCACTCTTCCACTGAGGTGACATGCCCCTGGATGTCCTCCTCCACACAGGAAACTGCCCGGCTCTGGATGCCCCCCCCACACGAGGAGGAGCACGCAGTCCACGGGGTGGCCTCCCACCTACAGAAGCAAGGGGAGTCATCAGGGCAGACACGCACACTGCCCACCTCCTCAGTGAGCTTTCCCACCAGCCCCTTCCCAGTGCCCATCGGGGCCGTCAGGTTCTGAGAGGCTACACTCCAGAGGACCAGAAGCCAGCTACGGCCTGAAATCTGACGAGTCAGAGAGGATTCGATGCTGGCAGAAGTGCTCTGGAAGCCTCGAAGCTCTACACAAATGTGAGAAATTACTCTTGGAGAGCGGTCTACATGGATAACTGTGGGGTCTGTAGCCTACTCAAAAGAGGGCTGTTCAGTCCTTCTTCCTACAGCTTCAGTATAGATTCTGAGTGTGTCTGTGTGTGTGTGTGTGTGTGGGTGTGGGTGTACGTGTATATATAATATTTACATTATTTTATATTTTATAAATATATTTGCATCTATCTAGTAGCTATCTATCTCAATATCTATCTCAAGACTAAAATTGGTTAATCGGTTAACACTAATAGTTTGTACCTGGGATAATACTTTTCATTTTCGATGCAATACTTTATTACTTAGCTTCTGGACACTTTTACATGAGAAGATCAAGAAAGATTCAGGTAAATCAAATACTCTTTCTCCCTTGCTTCTACAGTCATCAACTTTGGGAGTACACGGATTTAGCATAATTCTGATGTTCAAACTGTATCATCATTAGGAACCAAAATGTTAATATAGGCGTTATCTACTTGTTCCCTAGCTGCTAGGGGAGGGGGTACTGACAGTTAGCACTCCCTAAAGAACTCCCAGAATTGTGAAGAAGTTTGGCTCTGGTTCAAAGGCTGATGGCATTGGAATCTACAGATAAAGTAAAGTAAGGGAAAAAATAGCAATGTTGTCAATTGCACTTAAGAGAATTTCATTGATTCTTCAGATCTCTACGCAGCTCTGGTGCATCTGGGACCAGAGGCTGAGAGGGATCTTTGCCCGGTTCTCTTCTCTCTTCCCGTAGGTTTAAAGAATGTCGTAGTTTTTAACAATAAAAACATGGGGACTGGGCTTCTTTTTCTTGCATATATAGTCTGCTTGTTGATAAGGACTGCTCAAGATGTTAAGATTTCTCTTAGAATTATGAGAGCTATCATTGTAATGAGAGAAAAACAAAATGTCACCAAGTTGATCCACTTGAATAGTTAAATGTAAAAACACCGCACAGGCATACCGTGGAGACGTGAATTATTCTCTACATGGGATTTCATGTGTATTGTGAGCCTGCTTTCTCTTTTGCAAGAGCCTGGATAATGTGTGTTTCCCAGTTACAGAGAATTTTCCTCCACATTTTCTCTGCACCGTTCGAGTCTAGGCAACAACTGTTATCTCCACTGCCAACAGCCTAAACATGCCGCCAAATACAATATTTTCCTGTGCATATTTCCCCAGGAGACACATAAGAAAACGTTATTATGGGGAAACTGAGGTCCTCTGTTTAGCCCTTTCGAGACTCTCTGTTCCCTTTCAAGAGAAGGAAGCAGCTCTGTAGAGAGTTTCTCTTCCAAAGGGTAAGACCAATTCTCATTTGTCTCCATGTAAGTCTCTGGAGAGCTGGAGGTGGATAACAGGTCTGATTCAGACTGAAATTGGGCTGAATGTATACGTACAAATTTGCATTAGACTCGATGTGACAGTGAACTGGGAATATGTTTTGAACGGACATTTAATCTCTTAGAACGTTAAGATGCCATAAAAAGAGCACATTTTCTAACTGGTACTCTAACATCCCTAAACTGGACCCTTCTAAAGAGACAGTGATTAATTTCTGTCTCGACACTTGGACCTGATCCATGGTGTAATTCTGTAACCAGTAATAAGTATCCTTTTCAATGTCAGTGATCACAGAAAGACAAATGATTTGAATATTATTCCAAGTATTTATAGTATGGTTCCGGCCCTCAACTGTAGTTCTATATGTGAAAAGTTATAATGTGAATCCTTGCATAATAAGAGGATTACGTGGAATTTCAAAGCAAAACATCTCGGTGCTTTAAAGAAAGTATAACAAAAGCTCAGAGAGGGCGTCAGTTAGGATACCTTAAAACAGGGACCAGGTAAGCATTTGGAAAAAAAAAATACATCCAAGCATCTTGCCCAGGAAGAATAAGAGATGACTTCATATATTTTAACTCCTTTGGCTTTTAATTTTTAAGTACACAGTGTATTTAGTTTAAGAAATTCTCAAAATTAAGGATTATGTGGAAAAGTTGCACATATTAAGTATAAATTAAAGATTATTCATCAGACTATGTTCTTATATCATATTCAGATATATGTTATAGTCAAAGACTGAAAGCAAGAAAAAAGAATCTAAAAGTTCTTTGTTTGTGTTAATGTTGTGTTTGTATCTACACAAAATGTGGTCTTAAACCCATTCGAATAATCTCAATAAGTAAAGCCTTCTGCCTTGATCAGTAAGTAGCTGCCCTCTGAGAACCATTTTTGAGCCTTAATTCTTCTTAAGAAATGAAAACATATTCATAGAAATAACTTCCATTTAGTAAGGCTTTATCAATAAAGCAGAATATCTAACTTTCCAATTAGTTTAGTAACAGAAGTACACGGGGTAAGAAATATAGTCTAGTTGCCAGTTGTCTTTTCCCACTGTGATGCATGGACAGGCCAAAGTGTGCAGAAGACGGGATGCAAATAAACATCAAGGAGGTTCATCTCAATCTCTCATTGAGAATATTGAGCTTCAGGCACTGGGGGGAAATCTGAATATATAAGAAATCAAGTTTAACCTAAGACAGGCATTAGTCACACCACAGAAATATAAACAAGAGAGATCATAGATATGAAAGAAACTGAGGAGTGCCATTACAGGAAAAACATCAACTTGTTGTTCTCACCCCTGATACCCAACTGTGCCTTTATCTCGAAATCCACGGCCTTCACCCAACCAGATACATGCGTCCTATGAATACTTATTTTACAGATACAGGAATTAAAATCAAATAAAATCTTGGTTCAGTTAAATTAATCTTTTTATATTTTCCTTCCATTGTTTTTTCGAGTTTGGTTCTGGATCAAACCAGCAAAAGGATACATCAGTAGCATTCTAAAGTCATTTATTGTCTTTATCAATATAGACATAGGAAAGTGGGAGGGAGCTGATGAATGAAGTAACTCCTTAGTGGAAGAACCTTAAAAAAACCCCAAACAATTATATATAGTATTAACCAAGTACCCCTTTCTATATGCTACCATTAGAATGGTGATAAGTGAGTTCCGGGCCGGTCACTGGAAGTATTTAAGTAGAGGCTGGATGACAACTCGTATTGGTTTATACATGTGCGTGCTTGCGTGTGTGTGTGCGTGTGTGTGTGTATAAAATATGTCAGAATACATCTGTAGTAAATACACATATATGCATATTTGTGTAAATACATCTGTTCACGTATGTGTGGTGAATGGGTGCGATTATTGGGGAAGAGTGGGAGAATGAAGCATCACTGGGGAGCTGGACTAAAAGACTTCGAGGTCCTCTTTTTGCATTTCAATTCATTAAGTATTTGAAGATTTTCAATCAAACTTTGCTTTATTTTACAGTTCAGAATAAAATTATTTTCTGGGCTTTCTTTAGTCTGAAATTGCACAAACCACCGTGGATTATTTCCAATTATTTGTGATCTGATTTAAACCTTGGGTTCTAAACAGCAGCTGGCTCCCTGAAGTCCAAATGAGCAAAGAGAATAGAGCAAAGGTCTTGCTTAGCACAGTGGTGGCTTCACACCCAAATCTAACTTCTGCTCTCTGGGGAGCTCTTTCCAATGTGGCAGGCGATACACTCAGTAGCTAGAGTATTTTTCAGCTTCTCCAGTTTTCTTATGAATATATTAATAAAGAGAACAAGTTCTTTTAAAAGTTCCTCAATCACTTTAATGACTTTTTCTAGTTTTAAAAAATACCGTACTTTAAAAAAGCAGCATAGTGCATGGAATTTTACGTTCTGGGAGAAAAACACAAGAAAAACCTCCCCTCCCCACCAAATGTTCTGAACAATAAGGATATGAAAAAACTGCCTTTTTGTATTTAATTATAATTTCTTTGGAACAAAAAAAGGATATTCAAAACCCCTATGCAGAGTAATACCACATCTGGAATTCCACATTTGTGGTATTGGGATAATAATTCAGGCAGTGTTTGTTTAACAGTTAGCAACAGTGCTTTAATGACTAGGGTCCTATTGCAGAGGAAACATAAAAAAGGACAAAGGGAGTGAAAGAAAGACATAACATAAACCCATACACTGTATCTAATCATAGTGAATTACTGTGTCCACTGCAATGTAATCTGATCGTATCTTAAAATGGTTTTTGAATGACAAGCTTACAGTCTGAGCAGACCAGTGTTATTCAAAAGCAGAGCTCAGGATGGATTGCAAAACATACTGTCTACCATCTTATTTTTACAGAGAAACACAAAATCTATAATATATATATATATATACGTATAAAAGAAGCAAAGACTAATTTACTAATTCTAGCATCAGGATGATTGATTTACGTACCGAGGAAGGGGATGGTAGAGGTCATAAGGCATGATCTGCTTGTATCCGTCACTGTTAGGAACAATAATGCCAACCCTCTGAGTAGAAGGTACACACAATAAAATAAACACTAAATGATTACATTATACAATTTTTTTAGACAAATGCAAAGTAACATTAATAAATTGTCTCTAAAAAACAACACTAAAACAGTTCAAACTCTTTATGCTAGCATCTGTTTGAGGATGGGGCAAGTTCTTCGAAAGGGCACCGTTTACTATAATTAGTTCTCTGATCCAGGCAGGAAATACCAGTGGAAAGGGTGGTAGTAAGAAGACTGGGCACCTCATCATTAACTATGACACAATAAGCTTGCAAATGTTCTTTAATCCCCCCAATTATACATCCTATGAGGTCATTATTATCATCATTATTAATGTTACTTCCAGATGCTCACCAAGCAGTTTTACAGTTACGGTCTCACTTCTGATGAACGAGAGAGCTATGTGTAAGAGTATGTACCTGGGAACTGACAACACTATGTAGCATGCGTTAGCAAATAGGTAATGCACCCTTGGCAAATCTGAGGATTTTAGTAAAATCTGGAAAGCAGCCGCTTGGTTATTTTATAAAGGGAAGGGGAATATAGTAGGCAACGATCAACAAAAGCACATTCCCTACCAAAATAAAGGTAGGGCAGTTCAAATGTGATAATAAAGATGAAAGATCTTTTTTTGTGGTCTATAAAATGTGATATGGCGTTAACTGCTATTATGGTGGTGGTTGTGATCTGACGGTTAGTATACCTGGTGCTCTGGGAAACCCGTGAGATTTAGAGATAAAGACTAAAGGAGCCATAAGAAATGACATTTTAGGCTGTATGGCTAATGGATTCACAGGAAATGATATTATAGGCTGTGTGGGGGTCCCCAGAGGCCTTTAGGACTTCAATAAAGTACACTAACTACCTCACTGATATCAAGGAAAGCCTCCAATTGGCAAGACTTTCTTCTTGCTGAGTCCCCTTGTTTGTGGGAGATTTATGACTCATGAATCTCAGATAAAAGGGCTAATACAACAGACTCTCCATCAAGAGTGGGAGACAGAGAGAGCTCAGTTCACGGATGTCATGTATTTGCTGCAGCAAGGCATGGTAGGTCATGAGCAGAAGACACTTATTTTACCACTGACAAACGATAGCAAGTCCTTCTTTTGAATATTGAAGGAACTCATGTATTCTATTCTAGGATGAATGGAACTCATGTATTCTGGGATATTCTGGGATGAATATCCGTATTCAATATAAATGTTTGTATTTATATTTAAATAAATACATTAAGACTCACTTTGATCCCATCCTCTGACATAGGATGATACAGTACGTTTTTTTTTTTTTTTGCGGTACGCGGGCCTCTCACTGCTGTGGCCTCTCCCGCTGCGGAGCACAGGCTCAGGACGTGAAGGCTCAGCGGCCATGGCTCACGGGCCCAGCCGCTCCGCGGCATGCGGGATCCTCCCGGACCGGGGCACGAAACCGTGTCCCCTGCATCGGCAGGCGGACTCTCAACCACTGCGCCACCAGGGAAGCCCAGTACGTTCTTTTTATATGGCTAGTAAACCTAAGCTTTTGGGTAGAATGAGCAAGGTATACTGTAGAACAGAAAGATAAAAAATAGCACTGGCTGGACATAATGCCAGGTAAGGAGGAAAGAGGGAGTCATAAAAAGGGTAGTTCCTGAAGAAATTACTAAAAGGTAAGGGAGAAATGAGAGAAATTAAATTTGAAAGAAAACGAGAAAAATATCTTTGAATACAGATTTCTCTTCCGAAGAGGTACGAACACTGGAGTAGTAATTCGCTTATTTATCTTACATGACTAAATTTTCTTCATTTATTTGTGTGACTAAAGGTATTCATTTATATAACTAAACTTTCATGGTGTGTGTATGTGCATTACTCTTCAGTAACGATGCTCATGAAAACGGATGCTGCCTTTTGAGGAAGTTCAAAATCCCATAGCTCTAACAAACCCAAGAATGGGATGAATATTAGCATTAAACTTTTCTCCCTGTTTTCCAAGATAGAGAAACTTCCTATTCTTTTCTGCCTTCTTTTGACAAGAAATTGGATGTGAAAGGTTAATCCTGTCTTTGGTTAGAATCATGTGATCTCTTTCCAATAATTCTTCTGCCTAGTAATTAAGGAAAATTTCTTTCTAAAAGAACTGTATTTGATGGAATTCCAACCTTCCAAAGTTCTTCTAATAACTTTGGTAGTTAATTAAGGAACATAGACAACTGACTTTGCAGTTGTATTTTAGCTAGCCCTAGTATCTTCACTCATGCCTACATCTGGACCTAAATGCAGAAATGCGCATCGCTGTCTTTGCTCCCGAAAAAATTTATGGCTATGATTTGTCATTCTCAATATTCGAACGAACTGTTACAGATCTCTGCCAACTGATTTATCAGCTGATGATGTTTAAAATGGAGGCAGTAATATTGAAGGAGACAGGCTAGAAGAAAAGAAGGGGAATGAAAGAGGGAGTTACAGAATTCAAGATGTTGGGCTTTGCATTGGACTGATTTAGAAATCATGTTTTTGTTTGAACGGGGAGCCTGAAACCTGGATTCAGCAAAACTATAGCTATATTTGTCTTTCTGTGGCATAGGTCATGGTGAAGACTCATAAAATGACTCTATGGCACCTGTGTAAACAGAAAGATATCAAAACAATGGTGTTCTGTCCAGTCCTGTTAATGCATATTCATGTGCATGGGCTCTGCTCTCTCTTGGGGTTCATGCCATGGCCCTGGCCTTTCACCACATTGTCACAGAGGGGCAGGCAACACTGCCTAAACTTAACTCTCCATTGCTTCCTTTTAAGACAATCTTTTTCTTAGGCAAAGTGTATCTATTGAAGAATGATGGAAAAGGATGCCATCTAGGGACTTGAAGAAATCCTTTCCATGTTTAGGTCTTCATTTTTATGTGTACGTGCGTGCATACATGTTTATGTATGCATTCAGATGTGTCTGAACACACATGCAGTGGGGAAGGAGGCAAAAATAATTTTAAAAAATGATCGCAAAGGGAAATGTAATAAACAGTTGGTTTGGGGGTAAAACTACCCATTCTCCATTGCCTTCACTATTCTGACTGCCCATGCGCTTCCTACACTGGGCAATGACTTGATTCCATCTAAAGTCTCTCAAATCAAGGGTCATGGTGGGAAGAAGAGAAGATGAGGATGAAGAAAGGGTCACTCTGGACTCATGTGATATAAGTAGAAGAAAGACATTGCACATCATCCTCTCAAAGTCCACACCTTGCTGAACCGTCCAATGACAGGAGAATGCTTCCGTGTTATGACAAACTCATGGAAGAAAATAGTACGCAGCATATGAACATGAAGTCTTTTGAACTATTTAATGACATGGAAAACGTTCAAATGTCATGTCAACTGAAAAAGTCCAATACAAAATAGAATGGACAATGTAATCCACAATACTAAGAAAACTTAGGTGTCCATATACCACCTATACAATCATTTTTGTAAAGCCTATATATGTGTCTGTATGTGTATACATATGTGTGTGTGTGTGTGTATACATGTGTGTGTGTACATATAAATATATTAGAAAAGGACCCAAAACAGTTGTTAGTTCCTGGTGTTTGTATTATGGATGTTTTTTGGGTTTTTTTTTTTTGCTTTCTTCTTTTTATATTTCTCTGTTTTCAGGAACTAGAACTTTGAAGTAAAACAAAATTCAAGTCTGAGAAAGCAAAAGACAGAAACATTTGGAAACATGATATAAATGGATGAAATGAGGCTATCCCTTCAATTCCCACGTGTCACTTAAAGATGACTGAGACTTTGTACTGAAATCATGTCAGAAGCTATTATAGAACAATAACCCTGACTTTAAAAATCAAGCCCTCTTCAGGCTCACACTACTCAGGTGTGAAATTTACATATTGTGACATATCTCTCTTTCCAAGAAAAGTCCTAATGTAACTAACTTCATGAGCACCTAATTTGCGAGGTTCTGGGTTCTTCTTACAATAGAAACGAATCACAAGGGGTCGCTTTCATGGCTTCAACGGTCCCTTCCAGTGCATCTCTCACGACCTCTTGCCTCTTCTCCAGGGCTGCAGAACCTCATTTCTAACGTCCTGATGGCTGGATGTACTCTCAGTATGTCAAGCTCAGTGGGTCCAGACAATTCATTATCTTCCCCTACAAACTGCTTCTTCTCCTGTGATCACTGTTACTGTTCAGAGCACTGCCATCCTCCCATCCACCCAGGCTGGATACCGTGGGGCATCGTTGCTCTTCTCTTTCCTGTATTCCCTACAGACACGGAGGTCTTCCAGTAGTGATGTCTGCCAAATACATCTCTGTGACATGAATTTAGGACCTTTCGCATCAGTCTCCTAACAGATTTCCCTGCCTGCAGGCATTGTCTCCTCCAATCCAGCCTGCTCACTGCTGTCACAGCAACAGATACTTTACTTCCCAATGCAGCCCATAACACCCAATGAAATTTCTTAATCAAGTGCTACCTCATCTATAGCCTGTCCTTATTTTCCCTCTCAGCATGTAGCCAGACACTTCTCTCTTCCTCTTCCAAATACCCATAGCACTAACTCCCCTCATCACTTTTAACTGTATACTATCTTTTAACTATGTATACATTTTCTTTAGTCTAACAATATGGGACAAAATCCGTATTGGTTCTTTACTATATCTTTTAACACAGTGCCCTGCACAGAGGCAATTCATAAATAATGAGTCAACGAAATCATGCCATTGATGTGCAGACACAAAAGCAAAGCTACCATCCAGAATGAAAGCGAGCAAACAAACAAGAACAAGGTTAAAAAAACTCCCAAACTGCCACTCACGGTGCACATCTTTAGTCCCACTCCTTGCCCTTTGCTAGCTCCGCCATCTGTATGAGGGGCAGGCTGTTTTAGAGGGTAGCTTGGCTGCTCTGACAGGCAGAGGTGATTGGGTGACCTGGGGCAGAGAACGGACAGCTTAATGGCAACTGTGCTTCTAAGCTGCTTGGCTAAGCTCTACATCTCTTCCACTGGGCATCTCCCAGAAATAGCCATGACGGTTTTTTAAAAAATCTTCTCTTCCCTGTCTGTCTCATGTGTCTTTTCAGGTATCATGCTGCTTTGTAACTGCACAATTCAACTTCCCTCGGGCAGTGTGGTGGTCCAGGCTCTCGTTGGCTCTACTTTGCCTTTGCCATGGTACCAAGCACAGAACTTGGCACGAGATTGGTACTCGATAAAAAAATGAATGAAATTGTGGGTGGTGGGGGCAGTTCTGGCACAGAAGAGAGTCATTCATCTTTTCTCAACAACTCCAGGCCAACAGAAACCAATCTCTTCCCAAGCAACTGTTCAGAATGGGGGAGGAGAGAAGTAATAAAAAGTTGGCAGAGACTCAACCATTTGCTTTTTCTAAAATTGACTTTTTTTTGCTGTACGCGAGTCTCTTACTGTCGTGGCCTCTCCCTTTGTGGAGCACGGGCTCCGGACGCGGAGGCTCAGCGGCCACGGCTCACGGGTCCAGCCACTCCGCGGCATGTGGGATCTTCCCGGACCGGGACACGAACCCGTGTCCCCTGCATCGGCAGGCGGACTCTCAACCACTGCGCCACCAGGGAAGCCATGCTTTTTCATGAGTGGCAGAGCACAGAGGATTATAGCATAATGAGGACAAGGACCCCCTGAGGAGTTGGGAGATGGAAGGACTGTTCTCCTCTCTGCCAACTCTCTTTCTGTGTGACCTTGAGTGCATTGCATTTGGACCCCTGTGTTGGTCTTCTGCAAAATCTAAGTATTGGATGAAATCAGGAGTTTTAAGATGAAGTAAGAATGGGTGCCTGGAAATCCATCTCATGGAGCTCTATCTTATCTGTCCCCTTCCTAGTGGCTGCTAAGGGCAGAACTCAGAGTTCTGTGGACCACAGATTGAAAACCACTGAACTAGGTAATCATCTCAAAAGCTCTCCTATTTTAAAACTTGATGACTTTACAAAACACCGTAGGTTTCCCTATCATTTAAAGAGGCAAGTTGGAGATCCAGCAAACAAGGAAATATTCTGTAAATAGGTTACAATTTTTTTTAAAACATAGTAGCTGCTAGGCAACATTCATTTATCTTTTAGAAATCAGACCAAAAAAACCCTGCTTCATTGTCTAGGATTTGAAAACATTTTAAAGATACATATTCATTTTCTGCTATAAAACCAACTACTGGAGAGTTTTTGATCATTTGATCCACAATATCATAATTTCCTTATATCTATATTTCTGTGGTTAAACATTTCTGATATTAATGAATGCAATTTCTGAACTGCTTTTAAATAAATGGGACTAATATTTCCTTGGGCTTTGGTTAGCTTTTCCTGTACTGTCGCAAGAGATTTGGTCATTGTTTGATTTGAGTAAACACCAGTATTTACGTTTACATGAAAAAGGCGTGCTTAACCCAGGTTTGTGGTCAATTCAGAGATCCAGGGCACCAAACTTTGCATTGATATGGTTGGCAGTTCTGTGCTGGCTGTGGAGGTGTATGGTGGGTTTAAACCAGATCTCACAGGTTGCTGCAGGCATCATGCAGAACAAGGGTACCTGTAGGATATGATGACACCAGGGCAGGTGACCTGAGTTTATGTAGCATAGGAGCTGCTCTGGAAGCAGAGGCACTTAGGTCCATGACCCAGCTCCTGCCTGCCCTGACTTGGTGCAGATCGCGTAACTCCTCTGGGCTTCAGTATTTTCATCTGTAAATATAGATGATAATCCCTGTCTTGCTAACCTCCTGGGGAAGGTAAAACTGGATTGAGATAACAGATGTGAAAGCACTGTAGAAACTTCAAACAGCAGTAACATTGGGCCAGTCATGTTATAGGGTTGGTTCTCAATAACGATAGCTGACTTGCATCGAGCGCTTGGCACCTTGCTGAGAGCTTTACGTGCACCATCTCATGTCCTCTCTATAGTTCCTGTCTGACAGGAATACTATACTCATTGGACAGACGGCAAGACTAAGGCCTAGAGAAATTAAGTAAAGAAGCTACTTAGCTAGTAAAGTCAAATTGAAAAATTGAAGTAAAAAATGAGGATGATGATAATACCTGTCCTATTAACTCACAAGTTAATTAAAAGATTGCATATATTTACACTTTTAAAAAGTTTAAAATGTAACATATGAAGTGATCATTATTATTAGTGATGAACTGGCTTGGTGGAAGAAGAGAATTGTCCCGTAACTGAGTTAGAGCTGACTGTCTGATACTGCGTGGTAGGTCTATAAACTTGGGAAGGGTACGACCATGTATTCTAAAAAGCATCAGAACTCTGCTTTATTCATCTCATCATAAATGCATGAAAGTGCAAATCCGATTTTACGATGGTATTTTTTGCCGCTTATTCATTAGCTACTTAAAGTAGTATATTTAAATGAGGTTGAGCAAAAAGAAGGAAGTTGTTACTTTTCTAAGTAATTTACCTACTTTTATAAAACAAACAGAGCTTCGTGACTAGGAAGACATTTCATTATACTTTAACTCCCAACTGAGAAAACCATGTTCTAGCCCTTACATTGAGTTCTCCTTTTTTTGGAGATGGACATGGCATAAACCCCATGCAGATTGAATGGCAGTGTCTCGTAGCTGGTTAAGTGGGGATTTTAGAAGTTGCTAATTATCTTAGTTTTTCATGATCATGAATTTTTAAAAATCTGATAAATGTGATTTGCTTTCATGAAGCAATTTCCTAGGAATTTATGTTTCCTATTGTTAAAACAGCAAATAGAGAGCTACCTCTCTAGAAGACCCATATGCAGTTTTAGAGTTCCAAGTCCTTTCATGGAGGAGAGAGCTGATTTCTGGAGAGTTTAGGAGTTTCTCTGAAGTAACATCAACATTATCATAACGGTGATCTGAGTCATAAGAGCCGCCGCCACTCACATTTATTGGGTGCTTATCGTGTGTCAGGCACTCCGCTCAGCTCTTTAAATGTATTACACCCTTTACTCCTCACGAACAGCTCTACGATGTAAGTAGCTATTATCCTTACTTTGGAGGATGAAAAAACTGAGGTTTAGTGAGAACAAGTAATTTGCCGAAGGCTACCCAAACCAGTAAGTGACAGAGCCAGGATCCCAAGCCAGGCTATGTTGTTCCAAAGCTCCCCTCCTAAATCACCATGGTACAGTGATAATCACTGTAGCACCACTGGACTAGCTGGTCACCAAGTTAGCGTGACTGGGTTTTATAGGTCCACTGTACATGCTGTCGCTCACGATGGAGATTATTTCTCTTGCATTAGGATTTAAGTTGCATTAGGATTCAGTTTTCTGAGATTTTGTTCACACTTCGGTCCCATGGCCAGGGATGACTTATGCAATTTGCTGTCAAATTAAAGGGTGCTGGACAAAATAAGTCCACTTGAACTCAAGAGAACTGCCACTTGGGGCATACAGGTTTGGGCATTTGCTTAGGACTGCCGCTCTGAATTCCTTGAGGGAAGGGGGAATCTGTATGTAGTTTCAGCAAAAAACAGATTTGTTTGCTAATGATTGTGACCATGATAGTGTGATGAGTGAGAGCTTTTTTTGCTTCTCCAACCTTTGCCAATTTAAGCCCCCTTCATTACTGCCTTGGAGAGAAAAGCAGAGGTCTGTGCCAAAAACCCCCCCAAAAAACAAACCAAAAATAACCTGAAAAGGTGGTTCTCTGATCTTCTCACAAATAATGTCTTGCACAATTCCCCCCAGACAGCCTTAACAGTCTTACCAGTCTCCTAGACTGAGTTACGTAAGGCCAAATGTAGCCTTTTTTACATTGAAAGACACTCTGAAAACATAAGGTGCTTACTAGCTGAACTAAAACTATGCCTTTTTAGTTGAACCACAGGTATACATTTGGAGGCTTTCTGGCCACATGACAGACTTTACCCTTCATCCAAGAAGCAATGATGACACAAACCATTGCACAAATCACCAGGTACTGCGTTAAAAAAAATAATTTCCCCTCGTGTAAAACAGAAGCTATGATTCTAGCATGGCAGGCACAAGGAGGATTTTACATTTGCTAAGATTCCAAGTGTCTTAGCTACTATAGTGTTAAATCAATGAAGCAGAAAACATGTTAAACATGTCCAGATCTCTGATATCCAGAAGGGCCATGCCTCCGGACTTCTGGGTGTGCCCAAGTTGGGACCACCACCAGAACATACACTATACTCTGTATAGGGTGTGTGATGGGACTAGTGATAACATAGCTCTGAGGCACCTGTGAGAAATATTCTCAATTTTAGCTAAAAGTTATTAAATTTTAAACTTCACTTTCTCTTCTGTCCCATTATAAGCATTGTTTTAGCTTCTTTTTTGAGACCGCTTTTGGCCTGGAAACAAAGAATTTTGTCGTGTCATAAAAATAACTGCATAAATAACATCAGTAGAGAGCAATACAGCTTTCTTGGGATGGAACATCTGGCCACCAGGTAAGCTCACTTGTTGGTCTTGTAGTGAAAGGAACTCAAATTCCTGTCTCAGGAAATGTCAACTTACTACATGTCATGGATATTCATTTCAGGCTTGCTTTAGAATAGCAGAAAACAAGAATGCTAAGTCATTGAATTCCACGTGTCTATTATATACAGAATGATTTTACCTATGTATGAGCTATAGACAAAACTGGAAAGAGATATGGCAAAAGCATTAATAGTGATAATCTGTGGGCACTGGAGATTTTTAGTGAATTTTATCATTTTCATTATAGTCTTCTAACTTACCAACGTTTCTGAGTTAGCATGAAGAATCAGAAAAAAGCCATGAAAACATGAAAATTATTTTGGAAAGAATAGGCTAGATGTCAACAATCTCTTTAGTCCCAAGAACCACTAGATGAATCTGGCCACAACCATGGAAACCTATGGATGCTGTTGGTGAGTGAAATGAGTAAGTGATGTCATTCATTAGTTCAAATTATTATAAAGCAAATTAATGAGAACAGTGAGGCTATTTTGGTAAACAGAAAAATTGGGTATCAAGGATCATGGCTAACGGTTATCACATCCAGTTTATTTCTGATTTGTTTTGGTTTTAGGTGTGTAGTAATGAGAAAATTCTTATCTCAGAGAAGTAGTTGTTAATGGTGACAATTTTTATAGCTCACCTTACAATCTTCAGATATTTATTTTTTAATTAAACAGACATAATCACGGAACTTAACAATGAGGGCAAAAAGTATTTCCTTTGGTAGTGAAATAATTTTACTATTGTTACAACAATTTTTAATTTTAGCTTAGCTTGAACAAGTTAACATTCGTTTATGTTTGAGTATACTTTTTGTGAGTTATTGTTTAAAGATACTTCAAAATATATAAAATGAAATTTAATGAAGCAACTCCATGGAACAACAACTTCTATAGGCACAGTTGGAAAACCACTGATTTAATGCAACAAATAACCTTCTCACTTCCACTAGTGGGTGAGAAAACTAAGGCCCAGAAGGGTAAAATAATAAAGTCAGGGATACAGACTTACTTAGTGCCTTTTTTGAAGTCCATGGTACTTCACAATCTCGACAGGGAATGAACATGGCTATCTAAATGGGATTTTGCTTTCAAATAATCGGCCAAAAACCATAGTCTAATACAGGAAAAGTGAAGAACTATCTCAATGGCTACATAAAATAAATTTCTTTTGAAATTCCAAAATATGTGACTTTGTTCTAAACAATACCTCTTGTGTTTTCCCTTTTAGGGGCTTCTAGGTTTGGATGCAAAGGTGTTGTTTAATGTCACCATGTCACTCTTGATTTTACTATTAGACAGTTAAATCTGTAGTTAGAAAACAGTTCCTTGGGGGTTTGATTCTGCTGTGTCTGAGGAGAGGGCAGACCTATTTTATCGAGTCTCTTCATCTCCTTTTCTCAGACTATGACTTCTTATTTTCTCTAGGAACTCAGGAAGGTTGCTTTGATCCTGGATATGCAAATGAGTTCAGTGAATTTCACAGCAATCCTGAAGTATCTTAACCTCAGACTAGCATATCTACATTTCCTAAAGCAGTTTCCTCTTAAACCTCTTCTACTGCTCTTAATTTTTACAGCTTTCTTTAATTACCTCTGTGATAAAAAAGCAGCTTCCTGACATTTGCTTCTAACTTTTTTGTCTCCTTTTCTCTCTCTCTTTTTTAATAGCCACCTGTCCCAACATTTATACATGTGCTGTATTAGATGTTTTAAAATAACATAGACATAGAAAAAAGATACATTTCACAAACTTCTTTCATGTAGGATGGCCTTTTGCTTTCGAATAATAAGAAATAGGCCAAAAATATTACTCCAACAGAAAAGATAGGTGAAAATCAGAAGCCAGAAAAAAAATGAGTAGATTATTTACTGATTAGAAACGTATTTCTTAAAATTGTTAACAAAATGCTTTCACTTCACAACTGTTTTTCATGGCCATCTCTTCACTGAAGTTTTTTCTGAGTGAGGGAAAAGCTTTAGGCAGTTGTGGGAAGTGAATTCGTCATTTCTCCTAGAAATACACACGTAAATTTTCATAGGACTGTGTATAAGACCTTCCAAGTTGCTCTATGGCTGAGTCAACCTGTTTGAATTGGGATAATTATGCTTTTTATGCACTGGTCTTCCTGGTATAGGTATGGATAAAGATGTATAATAAGTAAAATAATTTTAAACTAGGGTTGAATTGCATGAGTTAGAATTATCTTGGCTAAAAATACCTCATACCCTTAATATTTCCAAAACGAAGAGGTCCAAGCAAAATTTTAACACCTCATTTGGTTTTATACCGTATCCAATCTTTAATACATAGTTTTCTGGTATAATATGAAGCAAAATTAAACTTCACCTGAATTATATATTTATAAAATATCTACTCTTCTGTTTCTGTAATGAAAACCTGTTACTCTGAGTTCACTTTTATCAGCTAGGTAATGTGGTGCCTATGAGTAAATTAATAATAGCAATTTCACATCCCCTGTAGAACTTAGAATTCCTGAATGTGAGGCAGAAAGAGTACAAGAAAATACACTTTAAAAAGGTAACAGCAGAAAACAAAAACTAAAATTGCATTGCCTACAATTCAAAAATAGAGTGATTTTCAGCCACATGGCTCATGTAGTATTTTACCTATTCAAAGTTTTGTTTTATGAATATGTAGTTAATAAACTATGATTTAAAAAATACCATTGAGATGTTTCTCAGAAATCCAAGGGTCCTGGAAAGGATTCTCTATCTTTTGGTCTTCATGATGAGTTTTGTAGGATAAGAGTTTTCATATATCCTCTCTCACGTGTTGAGGATGAATAAGCCAAGTTAATAAAATTACCAGGTAGTGTTGCAACTAAAAAGGCAAATATTACACCCATGAAAAGATTCTTGACCTGCACTTCTATGACTACTCATCATCTGAGATATTTCATTCATCAGTCTGATTCTTGATCCTGCAAATAACTGAGCGTCAATTATGGTTTCCCCAGAGCAAACATATGTGAAAGTGTCAAGTGTCTCTCTTTAAGGCTCCTAATTAAAAAGACCTTTAAAAAAGAATCTGACTGTTAGAAATAAGTCCTTTCTCTTCAACAAAGGCTGAGTTTATTTAAATGTGGAAGAACTGTTCTAAGGTTGGTTTTGATTCTGGTTAATCGGTGTGGCCCACCATAGGCTAAAATGGGTCAGCTGTGACCCTGAAATATGGTCGGCTCTGATCATCTCCCTGATCAGGTGACAGGGTGAAAATGCAAAGAATCCTGAGAACATTGTACCATCACGTTTGTTAAGGTCAGAAACAAGTAACCAGAGTGAAACAAAATCAGAAGAGAAAATGACTCTGCAGAGTGCTTTACCTGCAGCTTTACCAATGGAAAACCTATAGACCCTGAGATGGCATCTTACAGTAGCAAGAGTAAGGGGCATGGGTTCTAATAACACGTGACTAGGAACGGACACTGGACCGCAGCACTTATTTATCTTTCCTTTCATTTTATTTTTAATGAAACCGTTTTTAAGAAGCTTATTTGAACTTGATTTATGTTTATGGTAAACAAACTGGTAAATGTGACTGACCTGGCTGGACAAGGATCCAGGTTGCACTCCTGAAGCTTGGGCTTGGGTTTGATGTTCTCGGGGTAATAGTGACAGTATTGGTCAGCAACCACTCGGTTACTCCGAAGATCGTAACACTCAGCCGATGTCAGCTGGTAACCTGCAGTATCAAACCATTCAGGCAAATTTCAATGCACACATCAAGGCAATATATTCCCTTAGGCTTTTCTGGCCATCTCATATTAATGAAAATTCTTCCCCAACGCTCCAGTCATTTCCAGGACCAAAGACGGATAAATGGAAGGCTTGTTAATTTTTGCAGGCCTCAAAAACTGTGTTTTTCCACTCGAATTTTAATAATTAAATTATACCATAGGGCTTGAACTACATAAGCGCATAGCTAGATTATAAGACTGTTGTAAGTACTATTCTTATTAATTTCTTTTGTATAATCTAACAGTCTAACACAGAATTCTGTATCCAAAAAAGGTCATCAGTGTTTATTTACTAACCATCTCATGCAAGGATGCAAAATTGCCTCCCTCGTACCTGGGGCCTCAGGGAGAATAAACTCCCAAATTAAAAAAAATAACCCCCAACACCACTCCTCTTGGTCAGCGGGTGACCATGGGACATGACATAGGCTTGGGTACTGCTAGCTGCCTGGAAACTTTTCTTTTCTTCTTTGCCTAAATTCAACCTGAATGGGTTAAGCTGAGTAAATGGATGGCTAAGACCATCATAAATCTCAAGTTTCCCTACACAACTAAGAAAATACCTCGTACCGTTCAATTTTTGTTTCAAAGTCCTCTACCATTTCTGGACGTGCAGGCTCAGCGGCCATGGCTCATGGGCCCAGCCACTCCGCGGCATGCGGGATCTTCCCGGACCGGGGCTCGAACCCGTTTCCCCTGCATCGGCAGGCGGACTCTCAACCACTGCGCCACCGGGGAAGCCCTCTAGCCAATATTTCTTGATTTCCATGCACAAATTTCCGCTCTTTAGAGAATCCTCTTTATTTATTTATTTAAAAATAGTGTTGCTCCGTAATACTTAATTCTACTCATAGTATGTTTTACTTTTCCTACCTACCTCTTTCTTGTCCTGTGGATTTCTGGTGGGATGGTGATGAGGACTTAGATTCTTGGGGTGAAAAATAAATGTATATAGAGTATTTTTTAAAAATTAGGCCTTTTGTATCATTCTAACCCTAATCAACTCCAAAATATATTCCCCATGGGCAGTGGTTGAATATTGTTATCGCTAAATAGGTGTTAGAAAGTCAGATTTAGAGTCGTTAAAAGTCCTGCAAAAGGTTTTAGGAAATCAGAAGGAGGCTTCTAAACCAGATTTCCTGACTTGAAGCTGTGTTCTCAGACCACCCACAAAAATTAATTGTTCACTAAAGACCTAAAAAAAGACCTTTTAACAATTTTACTGTAAAGATGAAAAGCATGGAAAGTAATGGCTAAGAACACATGTTCCATTTAATTTTTTGTCTTATAAGAAAATCAAAAAGCAAAATGGTACTTTACATAAGTAAATATGCTTTTGTTTTTCAATTGCATTATACTTAAAGCAGATAATTTGATGACAAGCTAATTATTTTATAAATTTCCAGAAAATAATTTCTACTCAGAGACAGAATTTATCAGGTAGTAAAATGTGGGCACAAGCAGTAAGTAAACACTAAATGTGAGATTATGAGTTTTAAAAATTGTAATTTGTCAGCTAAAAATGTGGCTGGGAAGCTCTTCCAGTGTGTGTGAAATGAAAACTTAAAACACAAATGAAATAAAGGACCAAAATGGTCAGATAATTGTGTTCTCTAAAGTTTCACAGGGTATTTGGAGTAGCAATTCTTTACACTTAGCGAAATGCTCAGCTAGTTGAATGTGGAACCAGAAACATATAAAGGAATTTAAAGATCATTTCTTCAGCAATTTTCAGACTGTGGTCCATGAAACGTGCGGAAGGCTGGTTTCTACATCTTTCAGGTCTTCACTCTGAACAGTGTTCCTTTATCTGGCTCCCTAGCAAGATTTCCTTTGAAGAGAGCGTTTGATAGCTCAGCACATTTGAGAACTACTGATGGCTCTAATTCTTCACTTCCACGTGAGGAAAATAAAGCCCAGAGAGGTTGGCTTGTATATGAATCTAACGTTAATTGCCTTATTATACAGCAAGCCATTATCAACGTTACTGAAATTATAGGCCAACAGCAGCTCTACGTGAAACTGACGCGGCAGGCCTCTTACTGAATTGCTACTTCTCACAGAACATGTTTTTTATTTAAAAAGAAAAGAAAAAAAATACTTCCTTAGACTTCTTTTTTCGAAACTGCTTCCTGTGTTAGTCATTAGTAGGTGTATCAAAACAACATATTCCCATAAATATCAAAGTAATTGGCACTTTATTTTTTAGCGAAGTAATTTTCCATTCAGCACAGATAGAGCAACTGGAAACACTATTTTACTGAAATGCTTAAAATGTCGAATTAATCGTTATGTAACAACCAAGTGAAAGCACTTATTTTTGACTAAGTGCTTTTAAGGTAAAATTGAACAATGCTCTATAGAACCTCCTTTTCAATGGTTTGTTCACATTATGCAGACACAGATAACACAGCTGAAGATGAATTATACCATATATTCTTATTGTTTTATGAAAATTAATGGATAATCATTTATCTCCATTTTGAGGTAATATCCTTCTTTTCTCTTATCAAAATAATATAGTGATACCTATGTGGATTAGCTACTTAAAGTGAGCCAATTAACAGGCTTCCATGAAGCTGGAGCTACAATTTATTTCATATGCTCATTTTTAAAGGAATATACATAAAATTTATACCCATTCAATTACCAAAACTTTAAAAAAAGTGATAGTCCACAAATACTGGCTCAGTTAGCAATGAAACTAAAATATTCATAGACTGCTTATTACCCTTCTGGAAAGAATTTTGGTAATATAGGCCAATAGCCACAAAAATTCTGAAACTCACTCTTGTGAATTTAGTCCAAGGAAA
The DNA here is from genome assembly GCF_003031525.2 of Neophocaena asiaeorientalis asiaeorientalis. Classification (NCBI taxonomy): domain Eukaryota; kingdom Metazoa; phylum Chordata; class Mammalia; order Artiodactyla; family Phocoenidae; genus Neophocaena; species Neophocaena asiaeorientalis. Next base: position 6,096,344 of record NW_020174922.1, on the reverse strand, counting down.
TAATTTGAAAGGAGAAAAATACTTAGGTATTAAGTTATTCATTACGTTATAATAGAGAGGTTTAAATGAACTGAATGATCTTCTAGAGGGATATGGTTAAATAAATTCTTATAAAATAATTCATGGAAATTATTCTGTAGTCATCGTAGTAATTATTAAAGGTGCGGGGGACCTTTTCCAGTAACACAAAACGCTGTTCATGTTACAGACACGATGGAGCAGAGACGGGAATTTGTCTGGTGACTTTTCAGGAGAGATGTGTTTTAATGTATAAATAAGTCAAGTGGCATTCTTTTTACTGTATGGATGACAGGGCAGAGCTGACAAATAACTGAGCCTAAGTCTATGGTGCAGTGATTTTTTTTTCTGGTAATAAACTGTTTTCTTTAATTAATCTCTGATTCTCCTTGGATACATCATGCTATGTAGAAGGCCTGATAAACACTCTTCACTTGATTTCTTAATAGATAAGTTCATTCAACCAGAGTAGTTTGTTCTCAAATGAATAGAATCACCTCTAGACCAAGCTGTTGCCTGGGTATGACACAGCTTGTCCTGGATTTCCATGAATCAAGGAAAGGAGGAAAGACCATCTCCTCTGATGGGGCTCTACAGACAGAAAACGTTCATGGGGCATCTACACTGAGGTATCTGCCTTACAGGAAGGCTTCAGGATTTGGCCTCACTGAGAAGAAAGCGTCTGACGCACCCAGTACTTCCATATGCCGAAGTGACTATTTTTATCACAGCTGAGTCTTCCCTCAGAGACGCCAAGAGCTCCTAGACTAAGTGAGCACCATTACCTCCTCCACAGGTTGCTGAGCAAGGAAAGAAATCCGTCTCCCTCCATCGGTGGATGATAGGCTGATAGAAGATGAACTGGACTGTACTGTCTGCGGGCCCCGAGTTGCGGATCTGCAGGAGACAATGGCAAAGCAGAGGAACTAATGTGACAGAGGGGTGCCCTCTGGGCTCCTTGCAGCTTGGACAAGGACGTGTGGTAGTAATGATGGCCTCAGGCTGTGTCCAGGACAGCACTGGGAGAGAAGGGGCAATGGCAGTATCACCCACCTTACCATCTAACCAGCAAATGGTCCTGGCACAAACCATCACTATCATCACCTTCTCAGTTCTGTCGCCAGAGAACAAGGAATGGCAACGTCTCAACTTGTGATGCTAGCAGGACTGTATCCCAAGCCACTTATTCCATTCCCTTACCCTCTTTTATTTCCAACCTCTCTGGTATGACAGGTAAAATTATATGGATTTTTCAATGTAGGTTCAGAAATAGATAGCTTGTTCTAAGAAAATTATAAATGTAATACGCTGCAAAAAAATTAAAGGTACTGTCATTGGTTGAGAGAAATAAAGAGTTAAAGAATTAAGTAGCCCTTCCCACTCAGAGACATACTTGGAGTTTCCTGGCAATTTAGTGATTCACATATCTTAATGTGCAAAGTTACCAATGGGAAGCTCGCTAAAATGCAAATTCGTGGGTTCCAGCCCAGAGATCCAGGCAATTCAAATGTCGACAGTCCAAAAATCAAACTGAAAAACACCAACTTACATTATAAAAGCATTTACTTCAAATAAAACATATGTTTATGGAAATTATAGCTCCTTTGTTTTTTAAAAGGGAGGAATGTGAGGCAATAATTCTTTAATAGTTTAAAAGTACAAGATTGAGGAAACAAACTCAACCTGAAAGAGAAGGAAAAGTATCCAGCGGGAACAACGCCTTGCTTTTACAAAGACAGAATGACGTCATACAACAACTAGACAGTTGGGCAAGGGCGAGGCTCGGGCTATTTATTATACTGAAGGAAGTTCCATGGACAACTCCAACTCCATCTCAGCAATTACAGAAGCAACAGTCAGCAGAGTCATGTGGCTTAAGTGTTTGTGAATGTTTTCAAGCCTTAGCACTGTTCCAACTGCCCTTTATCTAGAAGAAACTGATGGATTTGGGCTTCAGATTTTTTTTAAAAGATAGCCTTTTTTTTTGCTACTGAGTTTACAAACTGGATTAAATACCTAGGGTGCAGATGGAAATAGGAACACGGAAGAAACAAGGAACAGGTGCTAAACCCTAGCTCAGTTTTTGGCATTTGGATAAGAATATGAAATGTTCCTCAGAAAATCTGGAAGCGCTGCAAAGGAGAAAGAAGAGAGAAAAGCTACAGAATATCTCATATTATGCTAGGATTCTGACCCACAGAGCATCCAGGTCTTTCCTAATTAGAATAAACAGTGATACAATTCCCTACTTTAAAGCAACAACAGCTGAAGCAATACAGTGTCTTTCACAAAAGGGGAGCATGGCCTACAGATTAATATTTTTCAGTCCTATGTGTCAGATACAGGATATCTAACTGCTTGCTTTGGGAGGTAGTATTAATCACATTCTTTGGAAAGCTTTTTTTTTTTTTTTT
>NW_020174922.1:6043116-6093832 GCF_003031525.2 Neophocaena asiaeorientalis asiaeorientalis | reverse complement strand
ACATTCTTTGGAAAGTTTTTTTTTTTTTTTTTTAAGCTCACAAAAGCTGATTGCTCTTTTGGGATGTGTGATTGTCATGCTGGAAAGCTATTAGAAGAGGACTCTCATTTGAACACAAGCTCCATTAAAAATAAAAAGACCAGAAAATTTGTTTAGATCTGGAGAGCCAGATTATTTTGCAGAGGTCCCTTTCGGGATGCTAGAAATTAAACTAAGCCCTAAGAAAGCGTGTGTGTGTTGGGGGTGGTGGTGCGGGAATCAAAATGAGGAGGATATAACATCTAAGTACTTGGAGAAACCTTGTTCTAGAATATCTACAGTGTCCGGGCTCATCTTTTGGCCTGCTTAAAGAGGCAAAAAATGGAACAGGTCCTTTTCTCAGCTGCCTGGGAATTACCAATAAAACCACCACATGCCTAAAGAGAAAGGCATGAATGTCAAGGAGTTTTAGCGTCAAGAGGGAGTGTTAGTAACTACCACGTTGAAGGAAAGAATACAAGCAGCTTAGAAAGAATATCGTTCTCAATGAGTTCAATGAAATGATGCATACTGACCACAAATGCAGAGACTCTATGCCTAGATTTGAAGAGACTGGAAAGAACACGGACATCTTATTTCAAACAGATGAAACCAATTATGGTGTATCCAAATCTCTGATCTCATAATCTTGCTTGGTTCCTTCCGCCCTGAAAGCACTCCTTCTCAAGAGTTGCCTTCTTTTAATAAGAACAGCTACAACTACCACAACAACCAGTACTTACTACATTCCTACCGTGTGCAGGGAACATTTTATTTATATTAAATTGAATCTTAAAACTACTCTGCATTATCGTCCACATTTACATTACAACGAAAAAGATGAGGCTCACAGGGGTTAAGTGACTAGCTCAAGGCAACACAGCAAGGAAACAGCAGAGCAGGGATTTGAATGCAGGTCTGCCTGTCTCTAAAGGTGCCATTCTAGGTGCCAAGCAATCCTATCAGTGTTGTGAAGATACAGACATGTATCTTTAGTGGTATCCTTGTAACTCTTCGCAGTATCTTCTTAATTTTCCATTTACATTTTAGAGTAGAAAAAATATTTAAAAAAAAAAAAAAGAAGAGGCTAACCGGATGCCTAACTTTGATGGCCTAAACTGTTTTGTACAGAGATGAACCACCGTGTTCCTCTTTCCTGGTTTTATTAATTCTGGGCTGCTGGGACTCTTTTTATCATTAGGTCTGGAGTTTCATAAACCCTAAATCCTCAAACATCAGATTTTGGTTCTCAAATGTACATTGAAAGCTTCAGTTTGACACATTAGAATTTGATTTTAGGGAACTAAACCATCTGGCATATGTAATTTTGACCTCTTCAAGTTAATAAGGAAAAAGAATGTTCCAAACCAAGTTTTTCTTCCTATGATTATAATGGTTCAGTGTTTCTGACTCTATATAATAACTTCTCACATTGAAAGTAAAGGAGAAGACAAAACTGGTCACTTTCCATAAGCTGATCACGCTGTCATGGTAGAGCTGCAGGGCGTACAAATATGTGCTTGGATAACTGGTAAGTTTTAAGTCCACGTAAAATCAAAGGAATCAAGGAGAGATTTCAGACTCACAAAAGACATCAAGCACACATAGGCTCTTGCAGATGAAGCACTATGAAATGCCATACTTTTCCTTCTCAGTGGGGAAAAGGGTAACTTGTGAGCCCTGGGATGTTTGCCAACTAGGTTCCTTTCTCTTTCGAATGTCGTAGAAACTTTCGCCCCAGAAGGACTGGCAGGGCAGCGGGCAGGCAGGGTTCTCTCAACCCGCCTTGCCGGCAGTTAAGTTGCTGCTCTGGCATGAGGAGAGGTGGACAAAAGGGAGCTGTGGGCAGACCTACCACTGTGAGTCACTGAGCTGGGACCCCCGGACCCACAATGGTATTCAACTTGGTCACCTGCTCTTAGGGCAGCCAGGGATGTCGTGACTTGGGAAGGCTTGGAAATGGTAGAAATAAATCAGTATGCCTGCTAGGGAGGGAATAAAATGGAAAAGAGGGGAATCTGTTTATTAAATGCCTCAGCCTCCTATACTTTAATTTGGGGTTGTTCTGGGGGCAGATGGTGATAGCAAATCCTCAAAAAACTGTAAAAATATTTTTAAATGCTTTTGTGGGCTTTGAAGAATATGCAACAGTAATCAGATCTTTCTTATTAGCATTTAGGTCATTACAAATACTTAATACTGATACAGTTGTTACTCTCTTGCCTTTCTCTTCCTCATTCTGTAAACTCCACGAAGGCACGTATCACTTATCTTGCTTATTGCTCTTTCTTCAGCATCATCTACAATGTTTAGCACACAGTAGGTGTCCAAACAATTGAATAAATGAATGCATGAATGAAAAAAACCAAATGAGTTATTTACTGACCACGGTCCTTTCAAGCACTTTTGGAATTGCAAACTATTATTTGTGACAAATTCTTGGAAGTGTTATCTTTTTATATACATCTTGCAGTTTTCTTGAAGATGTTAATAATCATTTCTTGTTGACAAAATTGATTATGTTGATAAATTTTATGAAAAGACGCAGTATTGTTACAACACAGCCCTCACCCAAAAGTACTTTTCACCCTCCTTTGAAGGTTATCTCTTTCGGCAGGATAGTGTATTGGAAAGGGCTTATAAAAATGCTAGTTATTATTGGAATAAAACACAGACTTCAATTTTCTACTGTGTTAACAGTTGGAAATGCTAAGATTAGAGGTTATTCAGTAAAAATAATGAAAAAAAAATTGGTAGCACCCAATTTTACTTTTACACTTCCTATAGAGTTTTCTAGTCCTCCTAAAATGCCAGACCTCAATATTGGGAGATACAGCATTTCAGCTCATAGGCCCTTGGCTCAGGGTTGCATGAGAGATGTTGGTTATGGATTTACTGCCCAAAGCCCTTGCGTATGGCAGTAGATCAGGGATGCTTCTTTGGAAATAATGAGTGTAATAATGTTGGCTAAGGAACAAAGAGGTGGAAGCAATGTGTCAGGACGAAGATGCTAGGCAGGGCAAACTAGAGTCTACTGGATGTGTTACAGGGAAGAACAAAATCTGACCACATGTTGGATCTGTTTCTTTTACTTTAACCTTTGCTTCCCGTTGCTTTCGCTCACTAAAAGAATACTGCCTGTACATAATGGCCTGCCTCGGGGAACCCTGCCCCTCTGCCTGAATGTTAAACCAAAGTGCCTTTGTTCAGGGAAACGTCCTGACCCTGTCTACCTGTGAATGGCTGCAAGAAAGAAGGAATTAACACATCCCCTCCCCGAGGCTGGCCACTCCAGGAGATATTTGCAAAACTTATGGCCTTTTTACTTTACTTCCCCACCTCCTCCCCCTCTCTGTTCTATTAAACAAACTGGCATCCAGACCCCCGATAAGATGGCTCTTCAGAGACACTACTCTGCCATCTTCTCCGTCGGCCGGCTTTCCGAATAAAGTTGTATTCCTTGCCTCGGCACCTCGTCTCCCGATTTATTGGCCTGTTGTGTGGCAAAAAGAGTGAGCTTAGACTGGGTAAGGGAAGGACTGTCTCAGTGCTGCGATGCAGAAGGAGGGCAGAAAAGAAATGAGCAGAGTGGAGCCAGCGGGGCTAGGACTGGGCAGGGGTCTGCCTCTCTCAGCATCACAGAAAGGTGAGGGGTTGGTTCTCTGACTCTGTATCTTAAACCTAGCTGTTGCACTTGTAGAACAATGCGTGAAACCCAACAAGAAATGCAGGGTATTGTAATCAGCTCAGTCCTAAACTCTTGGAATCGATTAGCATAAAGGAGCATGTTTATTGGGGGAATGAAATCACTATTTATTACATGCTTCTTTCTTCCCTATAGTTAATTTAGACTTTTCCGCTCGAGAATGTCTGGCTTACAACAATGATTTTCCCTTTGTATGAACATAGGTTGACCAGTATGGGGTCCATCTAGAGACAGGCTGAGTGGCACGGTGAAATCAACTGGGAATTAAACATTTGCCAAAGCTCAGCCTCCACCAGAGAAAAGAATCGGTGATTTCAATCCTACCTGAGATTCACAGGATGCCCAAGTCTCACAAAGCGTGTGTTCGTCACATTAGCTTGTAGCAAGCATCTATAGCGTTTACTATCCATCTTAATTTGGTACTTAACGATATGCACCACTATTTCAAAATTTCCTATTCAGTGTTTTATCTGTCAAATGGCATTATGAGCTAGGAGAGGGCAGATATCATATTTCGAAATCAATCTGCCCCACGCATGAAAGCATCTCCTGAAAGAAGAATATACATGGAAGTTCTATAAACTTACTTGATGAAGTGAACTCTCATAACTTGGCATGTGTGATTTCTGTCCAAGGCCCCCTCCTATTGTGTCCCCTTTAATAAAAACAGTTCTGGGGTGTGCTGAATTATGTACAGGGTAATGCTCCAGGCTGTCCAGAAAAAAATAGGAAGGCATCATCTCTGCCTAATGCCCTAACTTTGAGAATAGAAACCAGCAGCTTTCTATTCCCTAGAGTACTTAGGCAAAAATTGGGATAATGCCAATCTTCCTAACCAAATTCCCCAACTATGGAAGTGTAATGCATTTAGAAAATTATCCTCTGTAGGAAATAACTGTTCTCTGATTGTCAGTGCATGAATTGTGAATCGGTGTTCTTAGCTCTGAATACGCTGATGGTTTACTATTATGCTGTGTATTTCTGCTACTTTGGTGGCTTAGGTACTCATTAATCACTTTTCTCTCCAGCTAATATGGCTTTCTTAAATTTTAAAAATGGGCACAAACTAAGTATGTATAAATATACCTTAGCTGCCTTCACAAGTAGAGCTAAGTTCAATGTTCGAATAAAGACTGGCCTATGACCAAAAAAACCCCTCTTCTAATCTGGGAAGGTCCTTATCTTTCACTGAGTCAGTAGCTTCAGAAAAGATGCACATGACTTGGTAAGAGAAGAAGAGTATGCTAAGCCAGACAATCATCTAGCCAATAGCCAATCACCCCTAACAATTAATGTGATTATAGGTGTCACAGCCAGGCTATGCCCACCTGTATGTGTCTTAGAGCTATACCTGCCGAACTGTTCCTGGGTACCACTTGTAAATCAATCAGCCTCTGTAAATCAATCAGCCTCTGACTGTCTTCAGAGAAGCAGTTTTCTGCCATTGTGTAGACAGAGTATCGTGATAAGTCTGACTGGAAGTTAAAACATTTGAAAAAGATGGAAAGGAAGTCACTTGGTTCTGTTTGCTTTTATACACACTATCTCATTCAATTCCTTACAAAGGCTCTATGGGGGGAGATTTTATTACCATTTTTCAAATGAGGAAATAGGCTCAAGGAGGTGAAACAACATACTCAAGGTCACACCCCCAGAAAGTAGGAGAATATACAAAATTCTAGAGTGTTTATCCTTTTTACCCCTCTACACTAGCATTGCCAAAAATGTATAGCCAGTGTATGAAGTACAAATTTTTGGAAGACATGTTCCCGTAGGAGGTAAGATGAGTGTTTAGTCCATTTTTAAAGGCGGCCAGGAAAAGAGATTCCAAAAATAATTTTGGAACCAATCGCAATATATAAGAATTCTCACTGTGAGAAAATCTTCCTTACGTGCAAAAAAGTCTTTTCCTTTTAAATAAACAAAAATGGTACTTTGGCAATAAACTTCCAAGGAGATGTTGATAAATGACCATTCTGATCCCTATGCATTTCATTTAGAAGGGAAGTTGTTACTTAAATTAATGTATAATGCAAAAGAGATTATACTTTGAATGACACTGAAAACTGAATTACAAACTATGTGTGTAATTTCTAAGCACCTAAATCATAAAAGATGGCAAATAAGCAAATGGCAATCTTTCATTTTCAGCTATTTCCTGGGGAAAATTAAGGGAGAAAATGTTGCTTTATTACAAATCACTGGCAAAAAAGGTAATTTTCTTCTTTTTCCCTGTATCTCCTTACATTATCTGGCTCATTTTCAAGTTTGAGTAAAAGTATTTAAAAATTATATAATCTATTTTAGAATAACTTTATATTTATTTGATCCTGATATTTTCTAATGAAACCTTAATCTCCTCTCATTTGCAACCTGAACCTAGGTCACCAAAGAGGATATAATGCAAAAGACAGTAAAATGATAGCTCAGCCTGTTCCTGAAAGAAGATATGTACAGGTGCTAAGAATCTAGAAAAGCATCAAAAAGTTCCTCAAAGTTCATTTTTCCTTTAATATGTACATTTATACATAGAAGAAAAAATACCCTCGTAGAAGCAACACAGAATACTAAAAAGAGTTTTGAGCCAGAAGTAGAGACATGATCTTTGGTCCCGGCTTGTCACTGGTGTGAGCTAGGGCACACCACTCAACTTCCCTCAGATTCAGTGTCCTTTCAGGAAGGATAAAGATGTCACATCTGTCCCACTTCAGCAACTGCCATGTGGTAAAAGTCCCTCATTCATCCAGCACTTGTCAGGCTTTTTACGGAGATATGAAGACAGGTATGATTCTGCCCCTGCCCTTGAGGAACATGAAGAGGGGAGGTGTGATGGAAACTGGAATTTGAGGTCAAGTCATAGAATGCTTCTGAAAGGAGAAAGTCCTGAAGTACAAGTATGAGTTAGTGAAGAAAATGGGGGAACAAAAGATAAGAGCATCGCAGACAGAGGACACAGCCTTACGCAAAGGTAATGCGTTATGTGAGTGCAAGATGTTGGGGGACTTGCCAGTCATTCAGTTGACTGAAACAGAGAGGAAAAGTCAAAGCTGAGGTTGGAAAGGTAGACAGAATCCAGATTATTGAGAGTAACAGATGCTGGGCTATGGATTTGCATTTTAATCCCAAAGCAATGAGTGGAGGTGAGGGGCAACGCAGGAGCACGAATAGGGGAAACTCACTCCGGTTTTTGGAAAACTCACTCTGAAGGTAACATGGACAATGGGTCAGAGGCTGGGAAGTTAATTCAGAGCCCATCGCATTAGTTCAGGTGAGAAATTCAAAGACCTAACCTAAGACAGTGGTGGCAAGGATGGAGAAGAAAGAACAGTCTTCAGAGATGGTATGGAGGTAGAGCTGACAAAGTTTAATGTCTAACTAGAGGTGTATAGGAGAAGGGAATTGGTGTGAATCAGAGGTTTCTGATTTGGCTGGGTAAATAGTGTATTGTTCCACAAGATAAGAATTAAAGAAGATGAAGTAGGTTTTTGGGGCTAGACAAGTCCAATTTTGGACACACTGAGCTCACTGTACCTGTGGGTGATGTGCAGAAGGCAGCTGGACATATGAAATGCATTTGACAATTCTGTGAACTGTTCAAATATGGACGATATTACTTGAAATCCATTCTATATTTTCAGTATGTGTATTAACTCTAGAAAATTACTAGGGAAATTAGTAAAAGTGGTTTATTCTAAGGGCTTCAAGAAATTAAGGCATCTCTCATTCTTTTACTGTATTTGTTTGTTCAACTGAAATTATTTAACTACCTACCTCATCACTTCTATTGGGAGCTATCTCTGATGGTTTGTGGCTTCTTGTTCATGGTCATGTAACTGGCATCTGGACTGGATTAAAGGGGCTACCATGCAGATGGAGACAGAGGACGGACTCTGGAACCCTTCTTCCATGCAGCCTCACTGCCTATCACATTTCCAACATGCATCCTTACTTCCAGCTGCCATGGGATCATCAAGCCTTAGCTTAAATCAAATGTCCTCTGGCTCCAGATCCTATGATGAGAAATTTATGGAGTCCTGGACACATTACAAGTTCTACAGCTTTACAGCTGAAATCCTTCAGGTCCTTCTGACCTACTGAAGGCAAAAATATGCTTTATTTTTACTGGTATTCCCAAACGGTCTTCTAGTGTGTACATTTTTCCTACAGAACGTGTATGTTGCTTCCAGCAATGTGTTTTATATTACCTTGAAGAGTAGGGAAGCTCTGACAGAAGGAAACAACTCGGTATTGCTGCCAGTAGAAGAGGGAAAAAAACCTTGCAACTGGAAGCGTGATCAAGCCTATGGATCATTAATTAATCTTTCGCTTTGACAGCAGATACCTTATGTGAGTCAACGACTGTATCCTAAGTTGTTTTAAAAACAGTTTATATCCCTCAACTAATGATATGTTGGCTTTTTGAGTGGGGTCTTTTTATTAACTTATACACACACAAATATATATATTTTTTTCCTAGAACCTTAATATTTTTGCATGTTCTTATAAAGTCTAGGATGTAGCTCAACATCCTTGAATTAAACATTTCCTGGATAACAAGCTTTCCACATCTATGTCAAAACCTAAAGTCTCTCTCTCTTCAGGGGATTATAAGTAACACCAGTTCGGAGGTAGCTCGAAAACAAAGTACCTAAATGGGCTTACCTTGACAATGAAATCTGCTGTAAGTGGTCCAGCCATTCTCAGTATCTCTTTGTCTGGAAAATTTTGGAAGTCCACACTAGAATTGTCCACAAGAAAGATGCCTGTAGAGCTGAGACTGTTTTCACCTTTAGCCCCCTGGAGGGTTTTGGTTTCCAGATCTACATAATCAAACACATGAAGAGGAGAGAAAGATGTTCCCAGGGCTACCACAGACCACATGCAAGCACATCTCATGCAAAAGAACTTTGTCAGGGAGAAGTATTATTCTTTATATGGCTGACATAATTGAAATGTGATAGAAACAAAATATATGGGCACCTCTGGATCACAGAGGAATTTATGCAGCAAATGAAGTTATTTTAAAACTCATTAGCCAAGCATTCAGGGCTCCCTGTCAAGAAATCTTTGATTCCCTGGATGACTTCCTTTGGGTACCTTACTTTACCACAGTCCTATTCTTTTGACTAAACCATCTCCCATACATATCTTATTGATTTAAGGCTTTATGGCCCTCCGTCTAGAATACCCTGAAGTTTCCCTTTTGCTCTATGAGGCCCAGGGTGCCTCTCTGAGTTCCTTCAGCACTCATTGTGAGACTTGATATTCATTTTGTATTTATTTATACTTTCTGGTTACTTACTGAATTGTGCTATTGCTCAAAATAAAGAAACTATAGTGACTTAAGGACAGGGAACTAACTATCCTCTTTACTTGTCTTTCTTTTTAAAATCCTTTTTATTACTTCACTCAGTCTTATATACACATATGATATTTCACAAGAACTCAAGACAGAGAGAGGAACTTGATCCCTGGAGCACTCCGATCTGAATTTGCCCGATGACAAAGCCTAGGAAGCATCTTTTGTTTTAGGAAATCAGAGCATGCTGAGGATGAGGGTAATTATGATATATATATCTCAAAGTAGGTTAAGTTCTCATGTGATTGAGTATTTTAGAATAATTGCCTCCTGTGTGATGAAAGACGGACAGACTAAGTCTAACGATGGTTTGTAAAACTTGCACAAGGACCCTTGGTTTTGGCAGGGGTTCTTTAGCAGAAAGATGGGGTGCCTGGGTAGGGATCTGGGTCTCCTACCCACATTCAATCAGAATGACTCCCCTCTTATGTGTTTTACAGATTGAGGTTTTGGGGTTAAGGACAATTTTAAGGTCTCTGGAGGCACTAAGGTACCTAATGTATTTGCACTAAATTATTCTAGATGTTGTCTACTTCAAGTTCTCTACTAGAAGGAATACCAACAGGTAGAAAATGCTGGTGTCCAATTAAATGCCCATGCCCCTCAGATGAAGTCCTGTAGCCTTTCTCTGGGAGTAGGTCTGGCTTTCCTCCCCTGTCCCAGGGCTGACAGGACCTCACAGAATAAAAGGCACATTGAGAGAACGCTGGAGTGGGAGAACCACAGTGGTTGTCATCAGAGGAAAGCAGCAGCATCTCTGTATCTCCTTCCTCTAGCCTTCACTCCTTGAGCTGCCTTCCATGTATTTGCACTCATTTGCGGAAGTATCTCCAGAACATTAAATTAACCTAGTTTTGGAAAACTCTTGGAGGTCTAAGCCTGAGCATCTGATTCAATTTTATCACCAGACCTCCCAGAAGTACCTCCCAGGTACTTCTGATTAAAGATGAGCTGGACCTGGACAGATGGTCTACTCTTCTCGTTTGGCCGTCCTCAACTCTTGCTGAGGTTGGTCCCATACTGGGCCAGCTTCTGGGAGTGAAGGTAAAAGGGTTGCCAGACAAACAAGGCATCATTTATCTACACTTTCATTTTGCTGAGTTATATTCCAAATATAAAAACAAAGTAGAAAAAAAAATAGAAACTTCCTTGGCTATACAAATGTTACCAACAGTATGCCTTTTGAAGGAAAAAGCAGATTCCATTTTGCTTTTAGTCATTTATGACTATCAGCTGACACTTTACCTATCAAATCCTTAGAGCAATTAAACCAAACAAGGCCAATTCTTCAGCTTCTCCGTGATCACATAATTAAGAAGTCCGGGAGGCTAGACTAATTCATTTATAAAAATGAATCCTCTTTACTAATTCATAATAATCATAACCTAAGTCTGGGAGGCTAGACTAATTCATTTACAAAAATGCATTTTCCTCTTACACCTCTTCCCTTGGGTTCTTTCTTTTGCAATGATGAGTAAGTCACCCACTTGATGATGCATTAGTCTGGATGTTTTATTTTAGCCTCTCACTGCACAGAAAAATACTGTTTCTGACTGAGGTTGTTACACCAGCAGTTAATTCTGTCCAATTCTTAAGAGGAAAAACAAATCATTTGAATGGTAACAGTGTACACACATATATCATCCTTTGACACATGAGCAATATATTTTTGGGGGATGTTCAGGGTTAGAAAAGCACTTGGATCCATATAACATGGCTTCTCAGCATCTTTTGACCTCGCCTGAACTGTACTTTACTTATTCCTTTATGTCACATGAACTCTCAAAGCCCACCTTTCCCATGATATGTACTTATTTTTATTTTTAGAAAGGCTTCTGTCAGCTATCTGAACTTTCACAGGCTCCAATTTATCTCCCTCCAGTTTGTCTTTTTGGAATGATTTCATTTATAATCCAATTGCCAAAAGATAATGCATGCTACCTAAATTGGCTTCTTAGGCATGTGTGTGGGAGGGAAGAGAGAGCAGAAGATGATAGATGGCTTTGGAGGAACCTAGGAAAAATCATAGCGGAGGAGATCAGAAATGCTCAAGGGACCAAGTGAAGTGAAGTCTTTCAGTGAAAGTGAATTTTGCAGAAAAAGCTAACATATCCTCTCCTACCCTTCCCTGGTTAATAGTCTATAATTTTCTGCTTGTAATTTACAGGTCTATATCTAAACAGCACTACATGGTAATAAAAAAAAGATGTGGCTGTGTACTGCTGGCTTGCCATGACTGAAGATCAATTCTTGCACAAACTCTGGTGGGACCATGCTACCATTTGTTCTTTGGGGTTACGATTACCCTTCAATCTTGAATTCCAAAAGCTATCTTCAAGACGTTAGGGTCTTGCATTATCTTTACGATATGGGATGCTTAACTAGACCACATGGTTCTCTTCAAATGCCACAGCGTAAAGGCTGTTTGGAGTTTCTGTGTTCCCCTGAATTGATAAAGTAATGGAGCCTAAGAGTAGGAATTAAAAGAGAAAGAATGAAGGAGAGGGAGGGAAGGTTGAAAAGAAGAAGAAAAAAGAAAGAGGTGAGGCAAGGAAAACATTGAGAATGACTGGAGAGGAAGAAGAGAGAGAATGAGAAATAATATTCACAAAATCATAAACATGTGATTAACTCATGAACACCCTATTGGAAACAATAATTTTGTATCTTTCAGGATGACTGGCTGGAGGTAATTACCACAGACGTCTCTGCTGTCTCCTAGGCAACCAAAAGATAAATAGAAGCATTCAAAATACCATATTATGATAGAAGATTAAGATTTGTATTTCTAAATCTTAATCTTTTCTGGAAACAAAAAGTAAATAATAATGATGTATATGTATAACTGATTCACTTTGTTACAAAGCAGAAACTAACACACCATTGTAAAGCAATTATACTCTAATAAAGATGTAATAAATACATAAATAAATAATGACTAAAATTCCCAATACCCAAAGGACAACAACAGAGTTTACTTACACAAGTGGTCAGGTCCTTTTAAGATAAGGCGAATATGTCTGCTTCCATACGGAATAGCAACCACTGTGTCATCCACTAGAGAGAAATGAAGCAGTCTTAAAGCACATAATTTTATACAAAATTACTGATTATCTCCTATATAAATGCACTGATTTACATACACTCCCAAACAATAATCTTTTAAAATAGTGGTTACAATGTGAACACCAATATGTGGGAATCAAAATTTCCACTTTCTTCAAAATAAAATATACTGAAAAAGCTGGTCACTGGCTAACTCATGGGGGATCTGGCCTTCGAAAAAACACATGAATTTTGATACATTAAAAATGAATTTGTTGGGCTTCCCTGGTGGCACAGTGGTTGAGAGTCTGCCTGCCGATGCAGGGGACATGGGTTCGTGCCCTGGTCCGGGAAGATCCCACACGCCACAGAGCGGCTAGGCCCGTGAGCCATGGCTGCTGAGCCTGCACGTCCAGAGCCTGTGCTCCACGATGGGAGAGGCCACAACAGTGAGAGGACCACGTACCACAAAAAAAAAAAAAAAAAAAGTTTGAAAGTGTTCATTTCTGTTCATTTTAAAACCCAATCTTAAATCCTCAGATTTCTCTAGACTGGAGCAATTGTGTAAAATTACAAAAAGAAAATAACTTTTAATGCTCAAAGAAGGACTTTATTATAACAAAATCTGGATATTGCTCTAGCAAAGTAACTGTCTTGGATGAGCAGGATAGTTAAGAATAGAAGACAACCTCTGGCCCTGCCAAGACCACGTCCTGCCCGATTTCAGATACTCAGACTCCAACTTTACTTTCACCTATGTTGGTGGACCCAAAAGATGGGCATGTCTCAAATATTTGAGGAGGACTTTCAAGATGGTGGAGGAGTAAGATGTATAGAGATCACCGTCCTCCCGACAAATACATCAAAAATACATCTACATGTGGAACAACTCCTACAGAACACCTACTGAATGTGAACAGAAGACCTCAGACTTCCCAAAAGGGTCTTGGTGCTCCGACCAGGTGTCAGCTCTGAGCCTCTGAGGTGAGAGAGCCGAGTTCAGGACACTGGACCACCAGAGACCTCCCAGCCCCATGTAATATCAATCAGTGAGAGCTCTCCCAGAGATCTCTGTCTCAATGCTAAGAACCAGCTCCACTCAATAACCAGCAAGCTCCAGAGCTGGACACCCCATGCCAAACAACTAGCAAGACAGGAACACAACCAGACCCATTAGCAGAGAGGCTGCCTAAAATCATACTAAGTTCACAGACACCCCAAAACACACCACTGGACACGGTCCTGCCCATCAGAAAGACAAGATCCAGCCTCATTCACTGGAACACAGGCACCAGTCCCCTCCACCAGGAAGCCTACACAACCCACTGAACCAACCTTACCCACCGGGGGCAGACACCCAAAACAACGGGAATTACGAACCTGCAGCCTGCAAAAAGGAGACTCCAAACACAGTAAGTTGAGCAAACTAAGAAGACAGAGAAATACACAGCAGATGAAGGAGCAAGGTAAAAACCCACCAGAGCAAACAAATGAAAAGGAAATACTCAGTCTACCTGAAAGAGAATTCAGAGTAATGATAGTAAAGATGATTCAAGATCTTGGAAACAGAATGGAGAAAATACAAGAAACGTTTAACAAGGACCTAGAAGAACTAAAGAGCAAACAAAAAATGATGAACAACACAATAAATGAAATTAAAAATTCTCTAGAAGGAATCAAGAGCAGAAGAACTAAGGCAGAAGAACTAATAAGTGACCTGGAAGATAAAGAGTGGAAATAACAACCACAGAGAAGAATAAAGAAAAAACAATGAAAAGACTTGAGGGTAGTCTCAGAGACCTCTGGGACAACACTAAACATACCAACATTCGAATTATAGGGGTCCTAGAGAAGAAGTGAAAAAGAAAGCGTCAGAGAAAATATTTGAAGAGATTATAGTTGAAAACTTCCCTAACACAGGAAAGGAAAGAGCCAATCAAGTCCAGGAAGCACAGAGAGTCCCATACAGGATAAATCCAAGGAGAAACACGCCAAGACACATATTAATCAAACTATCAAAAATTAAATTAAGAAAAAATATTAAAAGCAGCAAGGGAAAAGCAACAAATAACATACAAGGGAATCTTAAGGGGATTCAGCTTAACAGCTGATCATTCAGCAGAAACTCTGCAAGCCAGAAGGGAGTGGAAGGACGTATTAAAAGTGATGAAAGGGAAGAACCTACAACCAAGGTTACTCTACCCAGCGAGGATCTCGTTCAGATTCGACGGAGAAATTAAAACCTTTACAGACAAGAGAAAGCTCAGAGAATTCAGCACCACCAAACCAGCTTTACAACAAATGCTAAATGAACTTCTCTAGGCAGGAAACACAGGAGTGGGAAAAGACCTACAATACAAACCCAAACAAATAGAAAAATGGTAATAGGAACATATCGATAATTACCTTAAATGTAAATGGATTAAATGCTCCAACCAAAAGACACAGACTGGCTGAATAGATATAAAAACAAGACCTGTATATATGCTGTCTACAAGAGACCCACTGCAGACCCAGGGACACATGCAGACTGAAAGTGAGGGGATGGAAGAAGATATTCCATGCAAATGGAAAATGAAAGAAAACTGGAGCAGCAATTCCCATATCAAACAAAATATACTTTAAAATAAAGACTATTACAAGAGACAAAGAAGGGCACGACATAATGATCAAGGGAACAACCCAAGAAGAAGATATAACGATTGTAAATATTTATGCACTCAACATAGGAGCACCTCAATGCATAAGGCAAATGCTAACAGCCATAATGGGGAAATCGACAGTAACACAATCATAGTAGGGTACTTTAACACCTCACTTTCACCAATGGACAGATCATCAATGAAAATAAATAAGGAAACACAAGCTTTAAATGATACATTAAACAAGATGGACTTAATTGATGTTTACAGGACATTCCATCCAAAAACAGCAGAATACACTACCTTCTCAAATGCTCATGGAACATTCTCCAGGATAGATCATATCTTGGGTCACAAATCAAGCCTCAGTAAATTTAAGAAAATTGAAATCATATCAAGTATCTTTTCTGACCACAATGCTATGAGACTAGACATCAATTACAGGAAAAAAATCTGTAAAAAATACAAACACATGGAGGCTAAACAATATGCTACTAAATAAACAAGAGACCACTGAAGAAATCAAAGTGGAAATCAAAAAATACTTAGAAACAAATGACAATGAAAACACGATGATGAAAAACCTAAGGGAGGAAGCAAAAGCAGTTCTAAGAGGGAAGTTTATAGCTATACAAGCCTACCTCAAGAAACAAGAAAAATCTGAAACAAACAACCTAACTTTACACCTAAAGCAATTAGAGAAAGAGCAACAAAAAAAATCCAAAGTTAGCAGAAGGAAAGAAAACAAAAAAGTCAGATCAGAAGTAAATGAAAAAGAAATGAAGGAAACCATAGCAAAGACCAATAAAACTAAAAGCTGGTTCTTTTTTATTTATTATTTTTTTTTGCAGTATGCGGGCCTCTCACTGTTGTGGCCTCTCCTGTTGCGGAGCCCAGGCTCTGGACACACAGGCTCAGCGGCCATGGCTCACGGGCCCAGCTGCTCCGCAGCATGTGGGATCTTCCCGGACCGGGGCACAAACCCGCATCTCCTGCATCGGCAGGTGGACTCTCAACCACTGTGCCACCAGGGAAGCCCTAAAAGCTGGTTCTTTGAGAAGATAAACAAAATTGATAAACAATTAGCCAGACCCATCAAGAAAAAAAGAGAGAAGACTCAAATCCACAGAATTAGAAATAGAAAAGGAGAAGTAACAACTGACACTGCAGAAATAGAAAGGATCATGAGAGATTACTACAAGCAACTCTATGCCAATAAAATGGACAACCTGGAAGAAATGGATAAATTCTTAGAAAAGCACAATCTTCTGAGACTGAACCAGGAAGAAATAGGAAATATAAACAGACCAATCACAAGCACTGAAATTGAAACTGTGATTAAAAATCTTCCAACAAACAAAAGTCCAGGACCAGATGGCTTCACAGGCAAATT
The DNA here is from genome assembly GCF_003031525.2 of Neophocaena asiaeorientalis asiaeorientalis. Classification (NCBI taxonomy): domain Eukaryota; kingdom Metazoa; phylum Chordata; class Mammalia; order Artiodactyla; family Phocoenidae; genus Neophocaena; species Neophocaena asiaeorientalis. The sequence continues at coordinate 6,077,669 of NW_020174922.1, read as the reverse complement.
CTATCAAACTTTTAGAGAAGAGCTAACACCTATCCTTCTCAAACTCTTCCAAAATATAGCAGAGGGAGGAACACTCTCAAACTCATTTTACGAGACCACCATTACCCTAATACCAAAACCAGACAAAGAAGTCACAAAAAAGGAAAACTACAGGCCAATATCACTGATAAACATAGATGCAAAAATCCTCAACAAAATACTAGCAAACAGAATCCAACAGCACATTAAAAGGATCATACACCATGATCAAGTGGGGTTTATCCCAGGAATGCAAGGATTCTTCAATATATGCAAATCAACCAATGTGACAAACCATATTAACAAATTGAAGGATAAAAACCACATGATAATCTCAGTAGATGCAGAAAAAGCTTTTGACAAAATTCAACACCAACTTATGATAAAAACGCTCCAGAAAGCAGGCATAGAGGGAACTTACCTCAACATAACAAAGGCCATATATGACAAACCCACAGCCAACATGATTCTCAACGGAAAAACTGAAACCATTTGCACTAAGATCAGGAACAAAACAAGGGTGCCCACTCTCACCACTATTATTCAACATGGTTTTGGAAGTTTTAGCCACAGCAATCAGAGAAGAAAAAGAAATAAAAGGAATACAAGTCAGAAAAAAAGAAGTAAACCTGTCACTGTTTGCAGATGACATGACACTATACAGAGAGAATCCTAAAGATGCTACCAGAAAACTACTAGAGCTAATCAATGAATTTGGTAGAGTAGCAGGATACAAAATTAATGCACAGAAATCTTTTGCATTCCTATACACGGATGACGAAAAATCTGGAAGAGAAATTAAACATTCCCATTTACCATTGCAACAAAAAAATAAAATACCCAGGAATAAACCTACCTAAGGACACAAAAGACTTGTATGCAGAAAACTATAAGACACTGATGAAAGAAATGAAAGATGATACAAACAGATGGAGAGATATACCATGTTCTTGGATTGGAAGAATCAACATTATGAAAATGACTATACTACCCGAAGCAATCTACAGATTCAATGCCATACTTATCAAACTACCACTGGCATTTTTCACAGAACTAGAACAAAAAATTTCACAATCTGTATGGAAACACAAAAGACCTCGAAGAGTCGAAGCAATCTTGAGAAAGGAAAACAGAACTGGAGGAATCAGGCTCCCGGACTTCAGACTATACTACAGAGCTACAGTAATCAAGACAGTATGGTACTGGAACAAGAACACAAATATAGATCAATGGAACAGGATAGAAAGTCAGAGATAAACCCATGCACATATGGTCACCTTATCATTAATAAAGGAGGAAGAATACACAATGGACAAAAGACAGCTCTTCAATTGTGGTGCTGTGAAAACTGGACAGCTGGATGTAAAAGAATGAGATTAGAACACTCCCTAACACCATACACAAAAATAAACTCAAAATGGACTAAAGACCTAAATGTAAGGCCAGACACTATAAAACTCTTAGAGGAAAACACAGGCAGAACACTCTATGACATAAATCACAGCAAGATCCTTTTTGACCCACCTCCTAGAGAAATGGAAATAAAAACAAAAATAAACAAATGGGACCTAATGAAACTTAAAAGCTTTTGCACAGCAAAGGAAACCATAAACAAGACGAAAAGACAACCCTCAGAATGGAAGAAAATATTTGCAAATGAAGCAACTGACAAAGGATTAATCTCCAAAATATACAAGCAGCTCATGCAGCTCAATATAAAAAATAATAAAAAAACCCAATCCAAAAATGGGCAGAAGACCTAAACAGACATTTCTCCAAAGATATAGAAATTGCCAACAAACACATGAAAGGATGCTCAATATCACTAATCATTAGAGAAATGCAAATCAAAACTGCAATGAGGTATCACCTCACACCAGTCAGAATGGCCATCATCAAAAAATCTACACACAATAAATGCTGGAGAGGGTGTGGAGAAAAGGGAACCCTCTTGCACTGTTGGTGGGAATGTAAATTGATACAGCCACTATGGAGAACAGTATGGAGGTTCCTTAAAAAACTAAAAATAGAACTACCATATGACCCAGCAATCCCACTACTGGGCATATACCCTGAGAAAACCATAATTCAAAAAGAGTCATGTACCACAATGTTCACTGCAGCTCTATTTACAGTAGCCAGGACATGGAAGCAACCTAAGTGTCCATCGACAGATGAATGGATAAAGAAGATGTGGCACATATATACAATGGAATATTACTCAGCCATAAAAAGAAACGAAATTGAGTTATTTGTAGTGAGGTGGATGGACCTAGAGTCTGTCATACAGAGTCAACTAAGTCAGAAAGAGAAAAACAAATACCATATGCTAACACATATATATGGAATCTAAAAGAAAAAAAAAAAGGTTGTGAAGAACCTAGGGGTAGGACGGGAATAAAGCCGCAGACGTAGAGAATGGACTAGAGGACACGGGGAGGGGGAAGGGTAAGCTGGGACGAAGTGAGAGAGTAGCATGGACATACATACACTACCAAATGTAAAAAAGATAGCTAGTGGGAAGCAGCCACATAGCACAGGGAGAGCAGCCTGGTGCTTTCTGACCACCTAGAGGGGTAGGATAGCGAGAATGGGAGGGAGACGCAAGAGGGAGGGGATATGGGGTATATATGTATATGCATAGCTGATTCACTTTGTTATACAGCAGAAACTAACACAACATTTTAAAGGAATTATTCTCCAATAAAGATGTTAAAAAAAAAAAAGAAGAGGATATATTTGTATTTTTTAAACTTTCTAGGCCAGAAATCATGCATTCCAGTTCTTTAATATACTTTACACCAGTGGTCCTGAACCTTTTGGGCACCAAGGACTGGTTTCATGGAAGAAAATTTTTCCATGGCCGGGCACTGGGAGGGGAGAAAGGTTTAAGCGGTAATGAGAGCGATGGGGAGTGGCAGATGAAGCTTCGCTTGTTCACCTGCAGCTCACCTCTTGCTGTGCGGCCCGGCTCCTAACAGGCCTTGCACCGGTACCAGTCCGCAGCCCAGTGGTTGGGGGCCCCTGCTTTACACTATCTACATCTAATACTATATATAGTTAATGTCCCATAAATGGTTATTAACATTCCCCTGACACTCCCTCTTTATTTTGAAAATTTTAAAAAAATTGACTGATTTAGAGATTATTTTAAAAATTATTTAATTTTCATCCTACTTGAAAACTTAGCCATAATTCAGTGGAAGCAGTCCTCAGTTCTACATCTGTTAAAAAATTAGAGGTGTATTACACACATACCAAACACATCACAGGAATTTTTATTTAGAACTCTACTTGTGACAATAATACCTTATACATGGCACTGAAGAGTTTCACTTCTTCTAAAATATACTATTTATTCCTTCACCCCAAACTTGTAACAAGGGCGAAGAGGATGCTACCATCCCGATTTTATGATGAAGAAATCAAGCCTCTGAGGAGTATAATGAGTAACCCAAGGTCAGAGAACAGGGGGGTATTCCAGAAGACGAGGGAAAGCTAGTTATTTTTAAACTCACCAGCATATTCAGAAACTCTGTGGACTTCTCTGTTTCACATATATCTTTTTAATATTATACATTACCATCCTATCACTGGAAGAATTTCATTTAAATAAAGGAATCCCCAAAGCTAGCCAATTTCTCTGAATCTTAACATCCTGTCTTTAGGAGAACTTAATTTCAATAAATGAATTTCAAAAGTTCCTTAACTTCTCTGATCCTTAGTTTCGCTGTAAAACAGGGAAAGCAACACCTACTTTATAATATTGTCGTGAACAGATATAGGTATGGCTATAGATACGTATATCATATATAGATGTACAGCATGGAACACAGTATTTTGTAAATATCATTTTATCTCTCTATTCCAAGTCTCTTTAAGGATAGGAACTGAAACACCGTTTATTTTTTAAACACTCCAAGACCCCTAGCACACAGCCAGCTGAATGAGAAATTAGAATCATATGCTCTCAATTCCTTCCCTAAAAGGTTACATTTATCAAGTTTTCTACAATGTTGAATATGCTACACACACTACAACATTTTAGCTGTTTTTAATGTCAGGCATTGTTAAAGAAAAGGTTGGCTTTCGGATAGCTAAGTGTTTGTGGCATAGAAGAACATAATACGTAAGGGGAATATAGAAAAGGAACAACAAATGTTCAGACTGGTCTCAGAACTTTAAATGCCTTGTATAAAGACATGGGTTTTTAAGTTTACAAAAGAAATTCAAAGCAGTTAAGACAATGGGATTTCTAGAAATAGAAAGTCTTTGTTGATCCACAGGTCAAGTAAAGTGCAAGTAGAAGGAAAGCTTTCTGTTTGGCTCTGCAGTGCTCAGCAGCGGGCTTCTGACCCCCACATGGCGCAGGCAGCCTCCCTCTTGTTCTGCTGAGAAGTGACTCACATTCCACAAGCCGGGGCATTAACGCAAGCTTTTGGCTGACACAGTCGCCTTTGTATACTCCCCGAGGAAGATGGGGAGGAACCTACAAGGTTGTTGAGGGAAGAGGGTAGGATGGAGAGAGCAGGCCAGGCAAGCATGGAATATTTGCAGATGTCTCTGCACTTGCCAAGTCAAAGAGAAATACAGAGAACTTAGGCTGGTGCCAACCTGAACAGTCAGCAGTACACAGCACCAGACGTAGGAAGAGTCACAGCCTATTCTTCTGTGGTTCTATAAAGAGCTAATAGACAACTGACAGGTCATCAGGCAAGCAGCAAATTCATTATTTTATTCCACAGATATTTTTTGAGTGTCTCCTAGTGTCACACTTCATACTAGGTACCACATAATAAGTGACAAAGAAGACAAAGCATCAGCCCTACAAGATGGTTCCTGAAATAGGGACCTGAGATAAAATATGCAGGGAAATACCACATACTATACCCCAATTATGGAAATTCCAAAGCACATTAATTAATATCTTAAGATCCCTGAAACAAAGAAATCCATTTTACTCTATTTAACTGTGTTCCCAATGTGTTTACCCAGGGAAACATTTTCTTACGTATCATCTTTTCACACCAGCTGATACGTCTCAGAATATACTTTAAGATATGGTGTTCTTCATTTGCCAAAAAGCAAGATAGGAAAAAAAATTATTTTTATTTGCTGCATGTTGATAAAAAGCCAGTCTTTGAGTTGTAGATTTATTAATAATTGTCTCATTTGATGATAAATTCTCAATGATTAGAGATGGGTTGGAAGATTCTTCTACTTGCCATTTAATACAGTATTGTGTACAGAGAGGTGTTTAAGACATTGGAAAAGAGGGTATGGAAAAAAGGGAGTCATTTAATGCAGTATTGTGTACAGAGAGGTGTTTAAGACATTGGAAAAGAGGGTATGGAAAAAAGGGGACCCTCCTACACTGCGGGTGGGAATGTAAATTAGTGCAGCCACTATGGAGAACAGTATGGAGGTTGCTTAAAAAACTAAAAATAGAGCTACCTTATGATCCAGCAATCCCACTCCTGGCCGTATATATGGAGAAAACCATAATTCAAAAAGACACATGCACCCCAATGTTCATTGCAGCACTATTTACAGTAGCCAAGACATGGAAACAACTTAAATGCCCATCGACAGAGGAATGGATAAAGACGATTCCAGTATACAATGGAATATTACACAGCCATAAACAAGAATGAAATAATGCCATTTGTAGCAATATGGATGAAACTAGAGATTATCATATTAAGCGAAGTAAGTCAGACAAATATGTGATACCACTTATATGTGGTATCTAAAAAAAATGATACAAATGAACTTATTTACAAAACAGAAATAGACTCACAGACATAGAAAACAAACTTATGGTTACCAAAGGGGGTAAGGGGGGTCGGAGGTGGGGAATAGATAAATTAGGAGTTTGGGATTAACATATATACATTACTATATATAAAATAAACAACAAGGACCTACTGTATAGCACATGGAACTATATTCAATATCTTGTAATAACTTATAGTGGAAAAGAATCTGAAGAAGAATATGTGTATATGTGTAACTGAATCACTTTGCTGTATGCCTGAAACTAAGACAACATTGTAAATTAACTATACTTCAATTTAAAAAATGGTTAAAAATAGACACTGGAGAATGTTTGAGACGGCTGGTTTCATCACCTGCCTTCTCAATGATTAATTTAGTTGGTATGGCTGGCAAGGCAGGTGGCTACATTCTCTCTCACCGTGTTGTGCATTCCTTGGGTAACCTTCCAATAAAGGCACACTGCACTATGTTCAAATGAATCTGCTCTAATCTATTCTGGCTTTCTTGACAGAACCATGATGCCAATCATCAAAATATATTTAAAGGTTATTAATCAACAATTCTGAAAGACCTGCTTAAAAAATTAGATAACCTCTTTCTCAGTTAAATGGACAAACTTTCCATGGGAATCATAAATTCTGTCATTTCACATATATGGGATACAAAAGCTCTTTCTCAAGAACACTGTACTCAAGGATTGTACCTAAAAGGTTTCCTCAAAAAATCTACAGGTGTATATATATTCCACAACTTTCTATAAACATTTTAGATTTGGTGGGGTTTTTTTTGACAAGGGGATGGGATGCTCTTTGATTTTACTTTTTTTCAATTTTTTATACAGTCCAGTTTATTAATTTGTTTAATGGATTTTTGACTTGAATAATATATATATATTTTTTAATACAGCAGGTTCTTATCAGTCATCAATTCTATATACATCAGTGTATACATGTCAATCCCAATTGCCCAATTCATCACACCACCACCATCACCCCGCGCCCCTTTCCCCCCATGGTGTCCATACGTTTGTTCTCTGTATCTGTGTCTCAATTTCTGCCCTGCAAACTGGTTCATCTGTACCATTTTTCTAGGTTCCACATAGATGTGTTAATAAACGATATTTGTTTTTCTCTTTCTGACTTACTTCACTCTGTATGACAGTCTCTAGATCCATTCACGTCTCAACAAATGACTCAATTTCCTTCCTCAACAGTGCAAGAGGGTTCCCTATTTTCCACACCCTCTCCAGCATTTGTTGTTTGTAGATCTTCTGACGATGCCCATTCTAAGTGGTGTGAGGTGATACCTCACTGTAGTTTTGATTTGCATTTCTCTGATAATTAGTGATGTTGAGCAGCTTTTCATGTGCTTCTTGGCCATCTGTATATCTTCTTTGGAAAAATGTATGTTTAGGACTTCTACCCATTTTTGGATTGTTTCTTTTTTTTAATATTGAGCTGCATGAGCTGTTTATATATTTTGGAGATTAATCCTTTGTCTGTTGATTCATTTGCAAATATTTTCTCCCATTCTGAGGGTTGTCTTTTTGTCTTGTTTATGGTTTCCTTTGCTGTGCAAAAGCTTTTAAGTTTCATTAGGTCCCATTTGTTTATTTTTGTTTTTATTTCCATTAATCTAGGAGGTGGATCAAAAAAGATCTTGCTGTGTTTTATGTCAAAGAGTGTTCTTCCTATGTTTTCCTCTTAGAGTTTTACAGTGTCCAGTCTTATATTTAGGTCTCAAATCCATTTTGAGTGTACTTTTGTGTATGGTGTTAGGGAGTGCTCTAATTTCATTCTTTTAAACATAGCTGTCCAGTTTTCCCAGCACCACTTATTGAAGAGACTGTCTTTTCTCCATTGTATATCCTTGCCTCCTGTGTCACAGATTAGTTGACCATAGGTGTGTGTGTGGGTTTATCTCTGGACTTTCTATCTTGTTCCATTGATCTATGTTTCTGTTTCTGTTCCAGTACCATATTGTCTTGATTACTGTAGCTTTATAGTACAGTCTGAAGTCAGGAGTCTGATTCCTCCTGCTCCGTTCTTTTTCCCTCAAGACTGCTTTGGCTATTTGGGATCTTTTGTGTCTCCATACAAATGTTAAGATTATTTGTTCTAGTTCTGTAAAAAATGCCATTGGTAATTTGATAGGGATTGCATTGAATCTGTAGATTGCTTTGGGTAGTATAGTCATTTTCACAATATTGATTCTTCCAATGCAAGAACATGGTATATCTCTGCATCTGTTGGTATCATCTTTAATTTCTTTCATTAGTGTCTTATAGTTTTCTGCATACAGGTCTTTTGTCTCCCTAGGTACGTTTATTCCTAGGTATTTTATTCTTTTTGTTGCAATGGTAAACGGGAGTCTTTCTTTAATTTCTCTATCAGATTTTTCAACATTAGTGTATAGGAATGCAAGAGATTTCTATGCATTAATTTTGTATCCTGCAACTTTACCAAAATCATTGATTAGCTCTAGTAGTTTTCTATGTATAGTATCATGTCATCTGCAAACAGTGACAGTTTTACTTCTTCTTTTCCAATTTGTATTCCTTTTATTTCTGTTTCTTCTCTGATTGCTGTGGCTAGGACTTCCAAAACTATGTTGAATAACAGTGGTGAGAGTGGACATCCTTGTCTTGTTCCTGATCTTAGAGAAAATGCTTTCAGTTTTTCACCATTGAGAATGATGTTTGCTGTGGGTTTGTTGCATATGGCCTTTACTATGTTGAGGTAGGTTTCCTCTAGGCCCACCTTTCTGGAGAGTTTTTATCATAAATGGGTGTTGAATTTGTCAAAAGCTTTTTCTGTGTCTATTGAGATGATCGTATGGTTTTTATTCTTCAGTTTGTTAATATGGTGCATCACATTGATTGATTTGCGTATATTGAAGAATCCTTGCATTCCTGGGATAAATCCCACTTGGTCATGGTGTATGATCCTCTTAATGCGCTGTTGGATTCTGTTTGCTAGTATTTTGTTGAGGATTTTTGCATCTATATTCATCAGTGATATTGGTCTGTAATTTTCTTTTTTTGTAGTATTTTGTCTGGTTTTAGTATCAGTGTGATGGTGGCCTCATAGAATGAGTTTGCGAGTGTTCCTTCCTTTGCAATTTTCTGGAAGAGTTTGAGAAGGATGGGTGTTAGCTCTTCTCTAAATGTTTGATAGAATTTGCCTGTGAAGCCATCTGGTCCTGGACTTTTGTTTGTTGGAAGATTTTTTATCACAGTTTCAATTTCAGTGCTTGTGATTTGTCTGCTCATATTTTCTATTTCTTCCTTGTTCAGTCTTGGAAGGTTATCCTTTTGTAAGAATTTGTCCATTTCTTCCAGGTTGTCCATTGTATTGGCATAGAGCCGCTTGTAGTAGTCTCTTAAGATGCTTTGTATTTCTGCGCTGTCTGTTGTAACTTCTCCTACTTCATTTCTAATTTTATTGATTTGAGTTCTCTCCATCATTTTCTTGCTGAGTCTGGCTAATGGTTTATCAATTTTCTTTAACTTCTCAAAGAACCAGCTTTTAGTTTTATTGATCTTCGCTATTCTTTTGTTTGTTTCTATTTCATTTATTTCTTCTCTGATCTTTACGATTTCTTTCCTTCTGCTAACTTTGGGTTTTGTTTGTTCTTCTTTCTCTGGTTCCTTTAGGTGTGAGGTTAGATTGTTTATTCCAGATTTTTCTTGTTTTTGAGGTAGCCTTGTATAGCTATAAATTTCCCGTGTAGAACTGCTTTTGCTGCATCCCATAGGTTTTGGATCGTCGTGTTTTCATTGCCATTTGTCTCTATGTATTTTTTGATTTCCTCTTTGATTATTCAGTGATCTCTTGGTCATTATTAATGTATTGTTTAGCCTCCATGTGTTTGTGTTTTTTAAGTTTTTTTCCCGGTAATTCATTTCTAATCTCATAGTGTTGTGGTCAGAAAGATGCTTGATATGATTTCAATTTTCTTAAATGTACTGAGGTTTGATTTGCGACCCAAGATGTGATCCTGGAGAATGTTCTGTGTGTACTTAAGAAGAAAGTGTAACCTGTTGCTTTTGGATGGAATGTCCTGTAAATAACAATTGAATCTATCTGGTGTTGCCTCAGTTACTCTGCTATTGATTCCTTCTAGTGTAGCTTTCATTTCAGTTATTGTATTGTTCATCTCTGTTCGTTTGTTCTTTAATTCTTCTAGGTCTTTGTTAAACATTTCTTGCATCTTCTCGATCTTTGCCTCCTTTCTTTTTCCGAGGTCCTGGATCATCTTCACTATCATTATTCTGAATTATTTTTCTGGAAGGTTGCCTATCTCCACTTCATTTAGGTGTTTTTCTGGGGTTTTATCTGGTTCCTTTGTCTGGTACATAGCCCTCTGCCTTTTCATCTTGTCTATGATTCTGTGAATGTGGTTTTTGTTCCACAGGCTGCAGGATTGTAGTTCTTCTTGCTTCTGCTTACATTTGTTCTTATTTTGTCATATGTGGATTAGTGTGATTTATTGCTGTATCAGAGAAAAATGACAATAATAATTTTTGAAAAGATAGGATTTTGTATTCTCGTATCTGAGTTTGTCTTATTTTTAGATCTGTTGGTAAGTTCATGTTTTTAAAGACTCTTCTCTCTAAGCCTATGAGGCTGAAACTTAATCTTATTATTAAAATGAAAGTGCCTTTAAAAAAATTTATTTATTTTTGGCTGCTTTTGGTCTTTGTTGTGGTGCATGGGCTTCTCATTGTGGTGGCATGTCTTGTTGCAGAGCACGGGCTCTAGGTGCATGGGCTTCAGTAGTTGTTGCTCACGGGCTCTAGAGTGCAGGCTCAATAGTTGTGGTCTATGTGCTTAGTTGCTCCACGGCATGTGGGACCTTCCCGGATCAGGGCTTGAACCCATGTGCCCTGCATTAGCAATCGGATTATTAACCACTGCCACACCAGGGAAGTCCTGAAACAGCCATTGTTAATACAGTTGGGTACATATAAAAATAGTTTTCCCATGGAAGCAACTTAAATGTCCACTGACAGATGAATGGATAAAGAAGACGTGGAATACACACACACACACACACACACACACACACAGTGGAATACTACTCAGCCATAAAATAAGGAAATAATGCCATTTGCAGCAACATGGATGGACCGAGAGGTTATCACACTAAGTGAAGTAAGTCAGACAGAAAGACAAATACTATATGATATCCCTTATATGTGGAATCTAAAATATGATACAAATGAACTTATTTACAAAACAGAAACAGACGTAGCAAACAAACTTATGGTTACAAAGGGGAAAGGGGGTGTGGGGAAGGGATATATCAGGAGTCTGGTATTAGCTGATAGAAAGTACTATGTATAAAATCTATAAATAACAAGGTCCTGCTGTGTAGCACAGGGAACTACATTAAATATCCTGTAATAAGCCATAATGGAAAAGAATATGAAAAAGAATATGTATACATATATATTATATACATAATCTGAAAAAAATATATGTATATATATATATAACTAAGAATATATGTGTGTGTGTATGTGTATGTGTATATATCTATCTATATCTGAATCAGTTTGCTGTACACCGGAAAGTAACACAACATTGTAAATCAACTACAGTTCAATAAAAATGTAGTCTGCCAATCTTGAGGAGGTTTGAATGGTATATTTTTTCTCTTCATGACAACTTTATTACTCTTAAAATATATCCAATAAACTAATGTGAAATTGAGAATTTGAGTTCTTCAAACCCCCCACCGCATTGTTTATCAGCCTTGCACACTGGAGGATGCATACTGGACAGGCCAAAGAAGGTGCAGCCTCCTCTACAGTTGAGGAACTTCATCCTTACAGTTTCCTAGGCCAAAAACCTTGGAATCACCCTTGACTTCACCTTTACCTCTAATCACTTAGAAAGTCCTACTGTCCCTAGAGTCAACATACTATATTTCATCGATTTTGAGAGCAACAACCTTTCACGTTTTTACATATATAAAATCAGAATGTGCCTCACAATAAATAGCGTTTATATTCTCTCTCGCAGAGGTAGTGATCCTGTCATCGTTTTCTTTGCTGCCTGCAGAGGTGCCAACCTCCAAACAGGCAATACATCAAACTTGCAAAATGGGTGTCAGCAGCTTGGAAGAAGATGCCAAGACAATAGTTCAACACAGTATTTAATCTTTTGAAATCCAATGACTGTGGCGGTCGTAGGGAGAGGAGGAATCAGAGGCATGTAACATTGTTTTTTTATATATATGTGTACAACTGAGTCACTTTGCTGTACAGCAGAGATTGGCACAACGTTGTAAATCAACTATACTTCAATAAAAAAAGAAAAGAAGTGCTTAACAACGTTCCCAAAGTGGGAGCCCAAAGCAGGCTACATCTACATAATTGCAAACCTGAATCAAGAACCCAATATCAAGACTTCTGCTTCCTGTCAAGATGAAAGGACAGGGCCTAGGCTTAATCTCCTACCCGAAACAATCAAAAAGTCAGAAAAAATTATATGAAAGGTGGGCTTTTAAGATGATAGATATAAAGCAAAGAAGGACAGTGATTCCTGAGATTCGGGAAACATGAGATGAACCCTAATATTGCCTCAGTCTTCTGCCTTGAAAGACCTCCTAGGCCATCCATGAAAGTGGGAACTTGGATAGAGCCCAGCGGATTGCCTGAGTTGAGGAGGCAAAGGTAAGGGTCCAGGGATTAAAGTGACTAGAGTTTGAAGGACAGGTTATTTCTCTGTGTCCAGAGAGGACAGAAGGACACAGAGACAACTCTGGAGATTTAAGAGTATTCCCTTTAGGTGTCTAGCAGCACCAACATACTCATCAGTACATGTATGTGAAAGACCAATATGAGGTCAGGAAAAGAACCACACAAACAGGGTCGCACAAAATAGAACCCACACATATAGGACTGAGAATAGTATTTTATCCAGCAGCTAGGCTGGAAAATTTAATAATTCATGGGACACTGAGTACTTAGAAGGGTCTTGTCTCAGCAGCAGGGCACATCTATCACTAATCCAAACATGGCTTCGTCCAGTCCTTCTTCTGATCTCCCTGTGCTATGTGGCTGCTTCCCACTAGCTGTCTATTTTGCATTTGGTAGTGTATATATGTCCATGCCACTCTCTCACTTCGTCCCAGCTTACCCTTCCCCCTCCCCCTGTCCTCCAGTCTATTCTCTGCATCTGTACTATGGTGTTAGGGAATGTTCTAATTTCATTCTTTTACATATAGATGCCCAGTTTTCCCAGCACCACTTACTGGGCATATACCCTGAGAAAGCCATAATTAAAAAAGAGTCATGCACCACAATGTTCATTGCAGCTCTATTTACAATAGCCAGGATATGGAAGCAACCTAAGTGTCCCTTGACAGATGAATGGATAAAGAAGATGTGGCACATATATATAATGGAATATTACTCAGCCATAAAAAGACACCAAATTGAGTTATTTGTAGTGAGGCGGATGGACCTAGAGTCTGTCATACAGAGTGAAGTAAGTCAGAAAGAGAGAAACAAATACCATATGCTAACACATATATATGGAATCTAAAAAAAAAAAAAGGTTCTGAAGAACCTAGGGGTAGGACAGGAATAAAGATGCAGATGCAGAGAATGGACTTGAGGACAGGGGGAGGGGGAAGGGTAAGCTGGGATGAAGTGAGAGAGTGGCATGGACATATGTACACTACCAAATGTAAAATAGATAGCTAGTGGGAAGCAGTCCCATAGCATTGGGAGATCAGCTCGGTGCTTTGTGTCTACTTAGAGGGGTGGGATAGGCAGAATGGGAGGGACATGCAAGAGGGAGGAGATATGGGGATATATGTATACATATAGCTGATTCACTTTGTTATAAAGCAGAAACTAACACACTATTGTAAAGTAATTATACTCCAATAACAATGTTAAAAAAAATAAAAACTAAAGTAGATCTTTTAATAACTACCAAGTAAAATCCCCGAGTGGTTAGAAGGCATTGTGTCATAATTTCTTAATTTCAGGGGAGGCTTTTTTTCTTATTGGTGTATAAAATAATGTCACATCTTTCAATCAATGATGTCTTGGACTCAAAGAAATGCATTATACACAGAATGGGATACACTACTATGGTCGAAATCTTCCTCATTCTTGGTCTGGCTTCTTGACTGCTTTTCTTATTTCCACAGTTAGACCCACGATAGTCTATTCTCAACAGAGCATATAGAGTGATACTCTTAAAAAATGAATCAAATGAAGTCATTCCTCTGCCATGACTTCTCACCTCATTCAGACTAAAAGCCAAAATCCTTACAATATCGTACAGTATCTGTGTCATTCTTCACCCCACCTCACAGTCTTCTGACCTTCATCACTTCTTCTAGTCTTCTTTAAACTCACTTTACTTCAGTCACTTTAAGAAAAATGTCAAGCATTCATCTACCTCAGGACCTTTGCACTTGCTTATCTCTCTGCCTGGAATTTTCTTTCCCCTATCTTGTGCATGGTACCCTACCTGTATCTCCCTCAGATCCTTGCTCAAATGCCATCTTATCAGTGAGTCTTTCTTTGTAACCTATTTAAAATTGCAATCCCCTCCAACACCTTTGGCTGGCAGCCCATCTCTATCTCTGGTTCTTTTCCCTCCCTTTCCTTTTTCCCATGATTCCTACCACCCCATGACACATATATACTTTATTTGTTTCATCCTTTTGTCTGTCCCTAACACCAGTATGAAAGTCCCATAAGAAAAATGGATTTTTGTCTGTTTTGCTCTTTCCTGTGTTTCCAGCACCTAAAACAGTTCCTCAGCACATAGCAGGTACCCAAGAAATATTTGTTGTTGAACAAATGAACGAGCGGCTTGTGAATATAGCCTGAGATCTGGTGCAAGGTGGAAATTTCTTTAGAGTTTTGTGCTTTCTTTAAAAACATTCATATGTTATGTGTTTTACTATAAACAGCCTTTACCTCAAAATCTTTGAGCCAGAATGATAAACCTGGAATACGTTTACCCACAGCCATTATAAATCAGCACAAGCACAGTCTGAGAAGGAAAGCTAGGTATCAGAAGCTTCACTTTATCTTGATATAAATTAGTTTAGCCCTTGACACTCAAGGGAGAGAGAGGGAGAGCTTTTGGATACTCAGGCATTTTCAAAACATGCAGCTACATTTGAGAAGTTTGCAAAGCTGGAGACATCAGATTGATACCACATAGGCTGACTCTGGGTCTAAGTGTATTCAGAGTATACTTAGAGAATACATAATATGGTACAAGCCAATAACGTGTGAGAAAATGCGCTTTTCATTTTAAAAATCAAAAGTAAGTCAATGTAAGCTAAATTTGATTCTTTTTTTTCATCGTGTTGGGGAAGTAGAACAAAGTGACCAGGAGAAATGGAAAGGCTGAATGCTCTCAGTGGACAGTCTTTTCCTTCAAAAGGGGGCAGGAGTGCCTAGGTCCAGCTCCATTGCTGTTTTCTGCATTTGTATTAGGCAATAATAATGTCTTTTAATACAAAGATGGCTTCTTTTTTATTCACCAGCAAATGGCAGCCATTTGCTCTGTCTCTCCTACTTCTCCTTTTCCTCTGACACTTTCCATCATAGTCTTTCTCCACTCTCCTATTTTTTCTTTGTTCCCGCGAGGCTTGATAACATAAGGGAAAAACTTGAACGTAAGTTCAGAAGAAAATGAGTTCAATGTGGTGAGTATGAATATAAGGACTTTGAAAAGAGCATATAGTTGGCTTCTAGTGCTTTTTGGCGGAGAGCAGGGGAGAGAGCTGGCAGAACTCCTCCAGGCCTGCACGGGTGGAAAGCTGCTCACCTGGCTCATACACTGGGCCCCGCAGAGCAGCCTAATCTTTCCTGCCTGTGGGTCACCTCACAGTCTGTAAATGCAGGGTGGAAGGTTCTTCTGGGGGTGGAGAAAACATAAGTGAGGCGTCCTGTTCAGCATCTGCGATAGATTGTGGTGAGATGCATGCATATGCTGGGCTTTACTGATATAAATCATTTTGTCATGAGGCATCGTCAGTGCTAAGGTAAATGAATCAATCGCCTTGTGTCATTATGGATCATCATCGGGTTATGTATTATGTAATCTACCCACTGTTGGTTTGAATAGAGCACTTTTCATTGAGGTATCTATTTGCAGACCTAGAGACTGACTTATGGCTCTCAGTTTGCTTTAGTTTCTTCTTTCAGAGCTTCTCCACCTTTGTTCCAGTGATTCAGGCCCCAAAGGACCCAGATCACCCTTTAAACAGGAGGGTAAGAGGAATATCTATCTGAGCAGAGTGTTTGGGCTTTTCTATGAGGACAGCAAGGCAGGGGACGTGAGAGGGAATAAACGAAGGAATCTCACCATGAAAACACGCCCCAACGAGCTGCCATACAGCAGTCACTGCACAGATGCCAGTCATCTCTTTTTGTGCCTAACAGAAGTCCCTAGATTCCTAGATAATGAACATTGACTCAATTATGTGGCACAAATGATTAGAATGACCTCGACTCTTCAGTATTCCTTAAAGAGCTCTATAAAAGTGACCTTTCGTTTTTATTTTTTTAAATAAATATTATAGGGCTTTAATAGATTCTACACTTTAAAAAAATCACATAGTGACCTTTTAAATGTAACTTTTTTTCCCCAAATATCCTGCCATGACTTCAGAGATTTACAGAAGAATTACGCCTCTATCCTCCTCTAGTTTTCATCTTCTAAATTGTTTAATTTTTCATCTACTAGGGGAAGCTACCAATGCATAACCACAGGGAAAAAAAAAAATCTCACCTGAATGTACTACATCAATGTCTAACTTACCTCACCCTTCATCATTCTCTCTGCTCGGGTTTTTTTTTTTTTTCACTTTTCTTCAGAATAACATTTTTTACTGCCTGCAGGCGTGGTAGAATGGGGAGAGTTCCCTACGCTGGCAGCTCCAATGTTTCACGTGTTTAAATGTTCCTAGTCTTTCTTCCTGCCTCCTCTTCTTCCCCAGAGCCTCATCCTTTTGGCGAGCTGCCTTTTCCTGACTACTCAGAATACTTCTCCAGCAAACAGTGCCTTTTCTTCTTGACCTACAAGTCCATTTAAAGCCATAAACCCCCCATATGTCAAGTGTTTTCCTCCAGCTAGTCAACAAGAGGACAATACCACAGTCAATAAAGACATTCATTCTCATTTCCCAAGCCAGGGTAGACGTGTTCAAAGAGGTCCTCATTAAGGACCTATTGGAGCATTCTGGATAAAGGCAAAATTGACATATTATGCCAAACAAGGTCAAATTATTCTAAAAAATGCACGGCCTTGACTACAAGGGTTGTTTTATTTCTATCTGTATTTGCTGCAGCGCCTAGAACAGTGATTGTCACAGAGAAGCGTGTATGGTAAAATGATCTGGGTTCCTGGGTGACTCTGTTGCTGGGTCAGGTATCCTGAGAACACATAGCATCTACCCTAGCAGAATCCAGCTGGGTAGATATTTGAAGTACCTCGCCTAATCCATGTAACTGCTTTACAAATATCCCGCCATGGAAACAGGCAGCGGGGTTTGGGACAGTCCAGAGGAACAAATAAGTGCTTAAGCTCTGGAATCAGACTCTGGGCTGACATCTTGGCTCTGACATAGTTGTATAACTCTGAGCAAGCCACATAATCTATCTAAGCCTCGGTTATCTCATTCATAACATGGGGATAAACAGTACCTTGCTATAAGGTTGTTATAAGGATTAAATGAGATGATCATGTAAAGTTCCCGGCATGTATATGCATAGCAGGCACACATTTATTCAGCTGCTATAGAGAGATCAGGGCACAACAGTCAATAAATGGCTTCACATAATCACTGCCCAATATTAATTCTGGAGAAACCTGTGATCAGCACTGACCAAAGGTCACTTTGTAAACGAAGACCACGTGATTTCACCGTGGTAGGAGAGCATTAGTTCTCATCTTCCCTCTCTCTGCTATTCCACCAGACTATGTATCAGTTAGGGGTCGGGATGCAGTCTGTCCTCACACTGGGCAGCAAAGCTCACGCTTGCACATAGAGTGTATCTAGATCCAAGTCTAGTTCCCTCCTAATGTGCCTCAAAAGCAAAGGTTTCTTCCTTGGGGTTGCAGCGGGTGACCTGACTTGTCTCACCCAAACTAATCCACAAAACAGGAACATAAATCTCTTCCCACAGTATTTTCAGATTTGTCTTCATTTTGATGGAGGTGTTATTCCCTAGTTGCAAGCCAGGGAGAAGGCCCAGAAATTGCCCCATCTCTGGAGTGTCTTACGTTTGGTTGCAGAGAGCTGGGATTTATACTGCCCTCGGACCAGCCTGCAGGTGGACCCATCTCCGTTGCAGACGCCACAGTTATCTTCCTTGATGGTGCTTCCCAGCTGATGATCGCAGCCAACAATCTAAGAAGAAAGAGAGATGTGTAATTCAACCAGGCGCCTACTGATATGGAGGGATCCATGGTGAGCTCCATCACCACCAAATCATCCTCCTATCATCCTTGAGAAGGCTAAGACATTCTTCCCATGAAAGGGACCGAATTCAGCTGGAATTTAAATCAGGCTAAGAAGGAAAAAATGTAGCGTGGATAAAGACATTTTCATAGTTCAAATATACTGAAATATACAAAGAGAAAGAAAGATGGGGGGGGGAAGGAGGAAAAGGTGAGGGAGGGAGGACGATCCTGAACTATTAACATAATGGAACCTTAATTCAAAAATAATTCCCAGTGTCAATAATTATGCTTCACCCAAATCACAAAAAATACAACTGTGAGATAACTGTAGCAGGAAAAATTTTATGAATAATCTCTATGTTCTATATGTTCCTTAGAATGTAAGATGCATAAGGGTGGGGTTTTGTATTTTGGATTCATTGATGTATTCCAAGCAACTAGAACAGTGCTTGGAAAATTGTAGGACTTCAACAAATATTTGCTGGGACTTCCCTGGTGGTCCAATGGTTAAGACTCTGTGCTTCCCCTGCAGGGGGCATGGGTTGCATCCCTGGTCCGGGAAATAAGATCCCACATGCCACGCAGCACAGCCCAATCAGCCAACAGACAAAAACAAGGTTAGCGTGCGCGTGTGTGGTGGAAGAGAGGATTGACACAGAGGGCAGCAGAGATAGCCAACAGGGAGTGCCTGCTACTGACTGGCCCTGTCCTGTACCAGGCACAAGACACACATCTCATTCATTCTCAAGACAATCAGGGAGGCCATGAAGCTTGCCAAGGGCACTTAGCTAATAAGTAGCCGAGCTCTAAATACATCTAACAAAACATTTGTGCTTCATCCAAATCGGGCTTAACAAAATCACAAGCCTTCATCAATTATGTGGGCAAACTCGTTTGTATCCCTAATCTTTTCTTTCCAACGTTCAAGTTAAAAAAAAAAATGCAAATCCAAACTAAATCAGGTTGTACCTCTATAGTTCTAGTGAAATCTAATATCAAAAGACTTATTCTACTCTCAAACTACTTCAACTACTGTCTTTGACAAAATAAAATGAGAAGTGTAGTGACACTTGAAGGGGCTTATCTTCACAATGTCCCCACAATCCATCCTGTCTTTCAAAAGGTTGTTAACATGAACTCTCTTTGAGGCTTGATTTTCATTTTTTGCAAGCTTCAACTAATAATTGCAAACACATGTTTAGGCAAAAGTATGAAAAATACAACTGTTTACTATTGTGTTACGTATGTGCTATATTTTTAAAATGTGGTAACATGTGCCTCTCCCCTAAAAGCACACAGGCATCTTTAAAAATACATAACAAAACAACAACTCTTTCAGCAGCCGTACTTGTTTTAAAATGTAAAGATGTCAGGAAAACATAGTGCCCAAATCTTAAGTGGAGAGTGAAGGGCGGTTGGTTCCACCTCTGGGCGTTCACTGTGGTCAAGCTGCAATCGGTCTCAATATGTTCAGAAGTTACAGTGAGGCCACTTCAAAATTCACGTCAGCTTTGTCCGTGCAGAGCCCAGCCTGTGCTGGCTTCTTTGATGTCCTTCTCTACAACTGCAGTGAAATTATTTTCAAAATTCTTATCTGTAGATGAACCCACACATGAGCTGAGCAACTCTGCATCCATTCTTATATTCCAAGCACAGTGTGAAATGCAGTGACTGAATCCAACCACGGCTGAAGTCCTGTTAGAGCCAGGCACTCTTCTAGGAGCAATCCAGTGGTGAGTTCTAGTACATATGGGTCCACCCTCATGGGACTTAGAGTCTAGTAGTGGAGGCAGATATTACTCAAATCATCACACACATGCAGAATGATAATTAGATGAAAGCTATAAAACACAGATATGGGGTACTCTGAGAGCTGAAAGTATGGGTAGATCTGTTTAGAAGGGCCACAGGAGATTTTGCTGAAGAGGAGTCTTTTGAGCTGAATTCCGAATGAGGAGCCAGACTTAACTAGATGAAAGGGAGGTGTTGCCGTGAGGCTTACTGCATCTTTTAGTCATGCCTAGATACTAGCTAATTAGAAAGTATGCAAAAACCAAAGCTGGCAAAAAAAAAAAAAAAAGACAATCAGACTGGATTTGCCAACAAAAGCAAAAATAAACAAGGGGGGTGGGCTACGTCAAACTCAAATCTTTATGTACAGCAGAGGAGACAAAGAAACAAAATGAAAAGACAACCAACTGAATGGGAGGAAATACTTGTAAATCATATATTTGATAAGGGGTTAATATTCAAAATATATTGATATAAAGAACTCATACAACTCAAGAGAAAATAAACCAAACAACCCAATTAAAAAGTGGGCAGAGGACCTGAACAGACATTTTTCCAAAAAAGACATCCAGAGGCCAACAGACACATAAAAAGATGCTCAACAACGTTAATTATCAGGGAAATGCATATCAAAAGCACAATGAGATATCACCTCACACCTGTCAGAATGACTATCATCAAAAACACAACAAATAACAAGTGTTCATGAGGTTGTGGTGAAAAGGGAACCCTCCTACACTGTTGGTGGGAACGTAAATTGGTACAGCCTCTATGGAAAACAGTATGGAGGTTCCTCAAAAAATTAAAAATAGAACTATCATATGAACCAGCAATTTCATTTCTGAGTATTTGTCCAAAAGAAACAAAATCACTATCTTCAAAGGATATCTGCACCCCTATTTTCATCACAGCATTACTTACAGTAGTCAAGACATAGAAAAAATCTAAGTGTCAGTTGACAGATGAATGGATAATCTCTATCTATCTATCTATCTATCTACCTACCTACCTATCTGAAAAAGAAGAAAATCCTGCTATTTGCAACAGTATGGACGGACCTTGAGGGCATTATGCCAAGTGAAATAAGTCAGACAAAGACAAATATCATACAACCTCATGTACATGTGGTATCCAAAAACAAACAAACAAACTCATAGATACAGAGAACAGCCTGGTGGTTGCCAGAGGTGGAGGTTGAAGGTGGGTGAAATGGGTGAAAGTTGTCAAAATGTACAAACTTCCAGGTACAAAATAAGTAAATCATGGTGATGTAATGTACAGCATGGTGACTATAATTAATAATACTGCATTGTACATTTGAAAGTTGCTAAGAAAGTCAACCTTAAAATTTCTCATCACAAGAAAAAAAGATCTGTAACTATGTGTGGTGACGGATATTAACTTGACTTATTGTGGTGATCATTTTACAATATATACAAATATAAAATCATTATTTTGTACACCTAAAACTAATACAATGTCAATTCTATCTCAATAAAAAGATATCAGAAGACTAAAGCATCTGATTGCCTTAGTAGGGTTGAATCCTTTGAGAAAATATGGCAATCTTAACTTAGGCAGTATTCAAAGAATCATTGACTCTACTGTTCTTGTTTGGGGTTGAAGAGAGATGACCTTAATCTTATGAGATACTCAGCTGTGTGGAAGGGCAGTGGGCATGGGAACTCATACTCTCAGGTATCTCAAACCTGAGTAGGTTTACTCCTAAAATTAAAGAAAGTTCAAGTTTTTCAAAGGATTTAACTTTCTCTGGAAAAATTTTAATGGACTCTGATATCGCTAAAGGAGCCAGAAAGGAGATAATCATGAAAATCTCTCTCTAATCCTAAAGATTTCCTTTGGTTCCAAAGCCATTTTAAGAAAAGAATAATCCAGCTTCATAGATCCAAAGTAACAGTCATATTAGGAATAGCTAAATAGAAGGTGACATACTTTAGGGCTAACTTGGCCAGACCACCAATTTAGTGTTCCCATTGTGGGTTTACGGACCCTAGGATATGAACCAAGTCAGTTCTAACTGGGCTTTGTTTAACTTCAGAATTGAAAAGACAAACATCTCCCTGACACAACAGATTTTTTTTTCTTTCTTTATCAATTCCCTTTTAAAATGCCAAAATATTTTAACTCAATTATTTTTAAGATGTGGAATATTTTATCATCAGATAAAATGTTCTTATTTTGGTCCAAGTGGAAAATTATTTGCAGTTATATCAGGAAAATCATTGTGGACATGTCTCAACCTGTTGAACTTGAAAAACTATTAATTAAAAATCAGTTAAACTATCACTTAAAGAGCTATCATTAACAATAGAGAAAAAATAAAAAGAAATACAGAAATGGCTTAGTTGGCAGGTGCAATGCCAGACTCCTCTGTGCCTTTGCACATGATATTATTTCTGCCTGGAGTGCTCTTTCCCAATTCTTTATTTGGCAAACTCCTATTCATCCTTCAAATCCCAAATTAAGTGTCTCCTCCTCAAAAAAGCCTTTTTCAGATTCCAGAATTATGCACTTTAATGGTCAATACTTCCTCAGCCTTTTGTTCATAATTCCATGTAGCAGAGAGTACTAATTGCCACCTAAAACCCATCTATCCTATTTTTCTCAGTAACAGAACTCCAATTTTATTTAGTATTCTCATTGGCTATGTCACCAACTTGTAATTGGTGAAATAAAAGTGGGAGAGTTATGTGGGACTTCTGGGAAGGCTGCTTACAAGAAGCTGACTTAGTTGGGGAGGGTCCCTTTTGCCTGCCAGCCTTCTGTTGGCTCCAGTGGCTTTCTTAAAAAATGAGATCGTCTTGAGAATGGAAGGATGGCTGAGCAGAGAGAGAGAAAGAGCCTGGTTCTGGAACCCACTTGGACTGGTTACATCTTGACTCTTTTTTGGGTTTTGTTTTTTTTTTTTGGTGAGAGAGTAACTCCTTTATGTGCTTAAGCTAATATTATTTTGGGGTTTCTTTTATATATACTCAATTCAAACAGCTGTATAATTTATACTGAGTTTAATCTATTAACATGTTTGTCTCTACAGCAGATCATGGGCTATTTGAGAGTCCCTGTTTTATTACTTTCTATTTTGCTGGTTAGCACAACGTTTGGTATTTGTGATACACAATGAATGTTGGTGAATCACTGAAACACACAGCACCAAACATAATGGTTTGCTAATAATTCCAGTGTAGGTTACAGATAGGCAACCTTAGACTGCCGTCACTGATGACATACACGTGTACAAAAATGTGTATATATGTGTGTATGTGTGTTTGCATGTATCTGTGTACACAGAGAAACAGATGTACCATAAATGACAACTAGAAGCCAAACCTAAACCTCTGTCCCGGTACATGAACAAGAATTACTATAAAGGGCTAGTATTTTTAAGACACCCATGTGCACCTATGCTCATTATTCTAATGGATTTTTTTTTTAATTTATTTTTGCCTGTGTTGGGTCTTCGTTGCTGTGTGAGGGCTTTCTCTAGTTGCAGCGAGCAGGGGCCACTCTTCATCTAGGTGCGTGGGCCTCTCACTATCGCGGCCTCTCTTGTTGTGGAGCACAGGCTCCAAACGCGCAGGCTCAGTAGTTGTGGCTCACGGGCCTAGTTGCTCCGTGGCATGCGGGATCTTCCCAGACCAGGGCTCGAAACCGTGTCCCCTGCATTGGCAGGCAGATTCTCAACCACTGCACCACCAGGGAAGCCCACCTATGCTCATTATTAATGAAATGTTATGGAAGGCAATGTTCAGGTCACTGAGTTCCCAGAACCACCTGGTTCCGGACAAAACATTAAAGCAAGATAATGACCACTCATAACCTTGTCAACTGCATGGAATTTTTTGTAAAGGGTGGAAAACTAACTAAGTATTTTGGCCTAATGCAGCTTATTAATATTCTGCTACTAGGTGTCAGCTCGGTGGTCTAACTTCTTCCCCATCCAAAAAGATTGCACAGTTTTTTTTTTCTTTTTTTAAAAAAGAGACAAAATTTTTGTCCCAGGTGATATAAAAAGTGAGAAGCTCCAAGGTGTTTTTCTTGTTTAGACATCATCGTCAACTTTTGCTTTTGTGTCTTGAATGTATGCTTTTTGTATACACATACGTGTACATGCATACAGACAGGCAGTTCTTTGTCTCTTAAGGGGAGCACACACACTTAACACTGTTGATTTTTCTTCATTGTTTTTCAGGATTTACTAAAAAGGGGGCAGGGGAAACCCTCCCTAAACCAAAAACTAGAACTATAACATCCAGTCCAAGTTGGCTCACAGACTTTGAGCATGTCATGCAGATTTTAGGCATCAGGCCTACAGTATGTGCTGATAGGGGTTTCTTTCTTCACCTCACAAAGCTGATAGCAAGTGAACAAGCAGAACACAAGACTGGAATTCTCTAGGCACTGAAATATGTATAATAAAATGTCTGCACCAGGAGCCACAGGAGAAAGAAAGATCACTGGATGGATAATTTGGAGAATGTAAATAAACACAGTCCACAAGCAGATACCATGCCTCAGAATGACATGCTTAGATGGGTTCACACTGGCCATGTTTCAAATGGTTTCCCGTAAGGACCTCAACTTCTAGTATCAAATACTGAGCCAGTGATGTCAAGCTTTTCTTGATCCAACACCATGAGGTAAGAAATTTTTAAATCCGTTTATTTTCAGCACTGGGCAAGACAAATATGGAAAATGAAACTGCAAATCTGATCACAGCTGCTCTTATTTATAATTATTTAATTCAGATAGAACTTCATGGGGGAAGACTGTGCTCTTACACACATTATAACTCATTTACTATCTATGTTAATAGGGAAACAGTAGAGCTCCAACCTTATCTTTAAAAGATTTAGACACTGATTGAGTTGTTTATGCTTTACCTTTTTATAAAATGATTTATAGCATATACACATGATAAAACACAATAAAACTTTTAAAAAACAAAAGAGAAAATGGGGCAAAGAGGAAAAATAAGGGTCAAAAAGGTGAGTTACAGCCAGAAACGAGAATTACATAAATGCACATTGTTAAGTCCTATACATTTTCTAGATAGGGGTCACAGATCTGGACGTGAGCTTCCTAGAAAAGAGGAAAACATAAGCAGTGACAAGGGTCACAGCATCTACTAGATCTTTTAGAAAATGTGTAGGATAATGTGTTCCTTACAGTGGACACTCAATAAATATTTATGTAATGAATTAATGACAAACTGGTTCAGGAGAATCGTAATTACTCAAAGTACTGAAATCCTAGATAGGTATCTTCTGTGAGTTTTCTGAAAGACAATGCCATGTAACAATGTCTTAAGAACATCTGAGCAAATAAATCCAAGAAGTTTCAAAGAACTGGCTTTTCAATAACCACTGATGAAT
This sequence comes from Neophocaena asiaeorientalis asiaeorientalis, assembly GCF_003031525.2. NCBI lineage: Eukaryota > Metazoa > Chordata > Mammalia > Artiodactyla > Phocoenidae > Neophocaena > Neophocaena asiaeorientalis. The sequence continues at coordinate 6,052,234 of NW_020174922.1, read as the reverse complement.
CCTAATGGTCAGGGAACATTTAGTAAAACCAAACCTTAAGAAACCAAAACAAATCATCCAGGTACAGAGCGTTGTGATGGTCTGACTTAATCTAAGGATAGACTTTCCAGCATTTAGAGCTGGGCCGGCACAAATATGGCACACACGCAGCTATCTTTCCTACCAGGACCCACAGTGGACATTGCCACCCAACTGTAGCACTATTTGCCACTGAGATTTTTTTTTTGTTTTTTTTGCGGTACGCGGGCCTCTCACTGCTTTGGCCTCTCCCGTTGTGGAGCACAGGCTCCGGACGCGCAGGCTCAGCGGCCATGGCTCACGGGCCTTGCCGCTCCGCGGCATGTGGGATCTTCCCGGACCGGGGCACGAACCCGTGTCCCCTGCATCGGCAGGCAGACTCTCAACCACTGTGCCACCAGGGAAGCCCCGCCACTGAGATTTTATGTGGCCACAGAACCTCTACGATATTGTGATCTAGAAGCCAAATTCATTAGACTATGGCTGTCTTGCAGGGAGACTAAACTAATTTACTACTCCAGAGTCAGAGAAATGAACTGGCTATCTTTTAGACAATTCTCCACAAATATTTCTCTGAAGATGAATGTTTTCTGAAGATATGAATGATTTCAAGGACAGATTATAACACGAGGTTCAGGGAAGATAAATGACTTCCCCAAGGTCACATGGCTGGTAACTAACAAAACCAAAATTCCAACTTGGGATTCCTGACTATAAGTTGTAGTAGGATGCCTATGAACCATGGAAAGACACACGAGTCAATATTTAATATGGCAGTGGTGATAAGAAAGTTGAATAATCTTATCAGGATCACCACCTCCAGAGCCAGACTTACGCACAGCGGCGAATAGATGGCTTCAAATGTAATGTGACTTGGAAGCATATTTAGGAAGTAAATGGGAAGGTACCACTTCTCATCTATACTTGTGCTCCACGTCTCTCCGATACGAGAAAATAGGATCTCCGGTCATTCATAAAGATGCTAATAGTGGCCCATGCGCTATGTTTAATATTTCCAAAAGCCTAATGAAAATATCTTTACCTGCCATAAAACCACATAAGGTCCTCCAAACCTCAACCAACTCATTATACAAATAAACTAAACCCTGATCTTTATTGTACTTATTTTAAAATTGAACTCAGGTCTTTAAGGCATAAAATGAGAAAACAAATTATTGCTTAATAAATGCAGTGTTTTGAGTCGATGGAAACTTACAAAACACAAGGCCCATATAAAAAAAAAAATAAAGGGCTCTTTTGTGTTAAAAAGTTGGGAACTTGGGCTTCCCTGGTGGCGCAGTGGTTGAGAGTCCGCCTGCCGATGCAGGGGACACGGGTTCGTGCCCTGGTCCGGGACGATCCCACATGCCACGTAGCAGCTGGGCCCGTGAGCCATGGCCGCTGAGCCTGCGCGTCTGGAGCCTGTGCTCCGCAACGGGAGAGGCCACAGCAGTGAGAGGCCCGCGTACCGCAAAAAAAAAAAAAAAAAAAAAAAGTTGGGAACCGTTGCTGTGGTCCTTTGTTTGTTGTCCAAATGCCCTTGGGAGGAGTAACACATGAAGCTGTGGATTACGCTTAAATCAAACCAAATCCACTGAGCATAAGGCATTATGCTGGCTGTTATAGTGCTGCGGGGAGTACACATAAATAATAGGCATGGTCCCAATCTAGGGTGAATGGCTTTAATCAGATCATTTCCTCAGAACAGGAGAGAACAGAAAGGGAGTAAGATCAATAAGACTAAAGGTCATAGGGGTATGGAAGAGGAAAGAGACAGAAGGGAAAGGCTAGAGAAGGGAAAGAAAACTATATGCTTGCTAGATTTAGGTATAAAATATATAATCTCACTGAATTCATTTTTTAAAAATTGAGATATGATTGACAGTAACATATTCATTTCGGGTAACATAATGATTTGTTATTTGTGTATATTGCAAAATGACCTCCCCAAGTCTAGTTAACGTCATTTAATTCTTCTAGTGGCCCTGAAAATTAACTAACTTTATGTTTATTTTACAAAAATAAAACTGGACTCAAAGATTCAACAATTTGCCCAAGATCACATTACCAGGAATTGGTGTTGTCACAGTTGAATCAATGAGCGATCCCTCTATTCTATGATGTGTGTTCCTCTTAGGGGTTAGAAGGGCAGTGGAGAGACAGGAAGAAGATGTTTCTTTCAGCCATACCTTGTTGCCAAAAGGTAACAAGGGCATTTGAACAACAAACAATGGACTACACCAACAGTTCCCAACTTTTTAACACGCAGGGGTCCCTTATTATTATTTTTTTTCATATGGGCCTACCACTATCAGTTTTCATATGGGCCTACCTTAACCTACCGCTATAAGTACTAAGACTAAGCACCAGGCAAAGAGTACGATATTTTGCATCCAGTAGCTTTGAAAGTATATCTTTAATGGGCAGGATTTCCTTTTTGAGGGAGCAACTGAATTGATTAAAAAAATGAGTTGCTTTTGTTCAGGAGCCAGACACACATGCCACAGGGAAATACTGGTAAATACACACAGGTTATTAGGCTAAACGAATGAGGTGTACACCACATTCTGGAGCCCTGGTCCGGGACTCCGGACCGGGAGTACACCACAATCTGGAAAAAGTTCATGTGAAGGCATTAACTCCTCCAGGCAAAGATTTTCCAAAGGAAAACTCCTCGTACGTGGCACTTTCCTCTGGGGTTTACCAATCACTGGTAGGACTTCTCAGTTTCCTCCTAGACTCATGGGAGTCCTTACAATGGCCCACAAGGTCCTGTATCAACATACAGATGGCCAATAGGTACATGAAAAGATGCTCATCATCACTAATGATTAGAGAAGTGCAAATCAAAACTGCAATGAGGTATCACCTCACACCAGTCAGAAAGGCCATCATTAAAAAGTCTACAAACAATTAATGCTGGAGAGGGTGTGGAGAAAAGGGAATTCTCTTACATGGTTGGTGAGAATGTAAATTGGTGCAGCCACTACGGGAAACAGTATGGAGGTTCCTCAAAAAACTGAAAATAGAGTTACCATAAAATCCAGCAGTCCCACTCCTGAGCATATATCCAGACAAAACCCTAATTCAAAAAGATACACATACCCCACTATTCATAGCAGCACTATTTACAATAGCCAGGACATGGAAACAATGTAAATGTCCATCGACAGATGAATGGATAAAGAAGATGTGGTACATATATACAACGGAATATTACTCAGCCATAAAAAAGAATGCAATAATGCCATTTGCATGGATGGACCTAGAGATTATCATACTAAGCAAAGTAAGTCAGAAAAAGACAAATACCATATGATATCACTTATATGTGGAATATAAAATAGGACACAAATGAACCTATCTACGAAACAGAAACAGACTCACAGACATAGAGAACAGACCTGTGGTTGCCAAGGGGGAGGTTGAGTGGGGGAGGGCAGGATTGGGAGTTTGGGATTAGCTGATGCAAACTGGTATATACAGGATGGATAACTCTATAGCACAGGGAACTGTATTCAATATCCTGTGATAAACCACAATGGAAAAGAATATGAAAAAGAATATATATATATATGCATACCTGAATCACTTTGCTTTACAGCAGAAGTTAACACAACATTGTACGTCAGCTATACTTCAATTAAAAAACAAAAGGTCTTCTCTGACCTCATCTCTCTCTGGCTCTCTCCCCTTGCTGTTCTTCAAACATTCCAAGCACTTTCTCTCTTAGGACAGCACTGGTCGTTGCCTCTGACTGGAACGTTCTTCCTTAGACACCTCAAGAGCAGTTGTCTTGCCATCTTTAAGTCTTTACTGGAAACCCGCACTTTCTCAATAATGTCTACCCTGACCAGACTATCGAAACCTGTGTCCCTCTCCAGACCCAGGTTCTCTTACCCTGTCCCATCTTTTCTATTTATTCTATGGCACTTATTTTATAATACAATATAATTTATTTATTTATAACAGGTTTATTGCTTATTTTCTATCTCCTACTAGAATGTGACACCACAAGGTCACAGTGTCTAATGATATAATAAGCAACTAATAAGTTTATTGAATGAATGAATTCAGTATATAGGTAAGGCCACAGGTGACAGGCATAGATTGTGGGTTTCAAAGAATTTTCCTCCTTGTCTTATCCTAAAACATAATAACGGCTTCCATCACTTATATTCTCTGCCGCTAGTTTCCAAAGACCAAAAACAGCTCTCTGTCAAAAAGCAAAAATCTCTACAGATGTGTCATTTCGTAGCACTGTAACCTGAGAATTTACTTCCACTTGTCACTCTGCCTGCTGTGTCTCTAGTCTTCATCCACTACTCCAGAATGGCTTTGAGCTGAGAACGCTTATTATTTTTGAGTGTCTTCCTCTGACCTCTCTTCCACTAGGCATGGTGCTCAGGGCTTCACGCCCTCTCTCTAACACCAACTCTGGACCCAGAAGCTCACTTTGTACTCGATCTCCTGAGTGTCTGATTCTCGGCTCTTCCTGAGGGATGTGAGCTTGCACAGACCCCGGCCTGACTCTTGCCATTACTCTGTGTGAGCTCTAGCCCTTCGGCTGGTTGTCTGGCTGGACCAGAGCCACTGTCCTACTGTACCTACAACCCACCCGCCCCCACCTCCATCAAAGTGTCAGGGCATCAAGCTCCTCTGCGGTTAAAGGCTAAAGGAGGACCTGTTTTCATTGGAATGAGATTTTAGCCAGGTGTTCTTTTAAAGGGAGCCAGTTCTACCTTCTTCGTTGTCTGAGGTAGAGAGATTTTCCTGGGCTCCTAAGAGCTTGCTTATCCTCTAGAGCAGTTCTGTGGTACTTATCTCTTTATATTATAAAGTAAATGGAAGAAAGGGGGCTGTTGATGTTGGGGGTATGAGACAGCTGATAGGAAGGGCAGTGAATTGATTAGATTGCAAACAGTTTTAAGAGTTTTTGCTATATTCCCTTTCTTGTGATGAAGAATCTAATCCATCTGATGACTGGATAAACACCCTAAAAGGGAAAGAGAACGACTAACTCTTATTTCTAATATTTATTCAATCTTCCAGGTGCTACCGGACTGATTTTACATTTCTCCTTTCTTATTTATTTTGAGGTCTGGGCTGAATTCTTCTGTAAATTTATGGTTAAAAGCATTTGGATTTTTGTTTTATTTTTTAATTGAAGTATAATTGATTTACAATGTTGTGTTAGTTTCAGGTGTACAGCAAAGTGATTCAGTTTATATATATTCTTTTTCAGATTCTTTTCCCTTATAGGTTATTACAAAATATTAAGTATATTTCCTTGTGCTACACAGTGGCATATTGTTTTTAGTTAAATGTGTCTGTCTAGTAGTCTTCAGCAGAAATCCCAAGAATTAACCTAGTATAGACCTTTGTGCATACAGACACTGGAATTCATTCTCAGCATATGGTCAGAGGACTTTTCTTTAGCAGGCTGTCTTCTCTCTCCCCACGTCCAAAATTAGGGTGTCTGGAGAATGCGAAACAAAATTATACAAAGGCCTGACCTCTGACCTTGCTTCTGTCTAGAAGACTGTGAAGTACCCAAGAGGGAAAGTGTTGAATTTGGCCTCACTTCACATGGCATTAACTGTAATTCTTTGTGAACTGTGGTGACATCATGGGATACTTTGACATCACTACTCAGCCTCCCTTCTGCTGCTGGGCACACAGTGCAGAGTTTTTGTTCCAACACAAGAACGCTTTGTTGAGAAGAAAGGATAGCAGCTGGTCTTCTGCCCTGGTACAAATGTGGATCTTACTGGAATGTTCCTGTTCAGCAAGTCACCACAAAGTAGCCATTCTGCTCTGATGACTAGAACTCACACACATAGCTCTGGAAATTTTAATGAACATTTACCTCTACGGAGTTCAAAATTCCACCTAGGGCCATAACTCAGCAAAATTCTGCATACAATAAAGCTCTCATTTATATGTCTGGATATGTTACCTGAAGTCCATATTCCAAAAGCAGTAGCATGCTGGCTATATGTGTGTGTCAAGGCTGGAGGTATAGAAAAAGGAACAGTAAGGAGGGAGGTATCTGTCTCCCCAAATAGTTCTCCTCCATTATAATTTCTCAAGTGTCTCAGATCCCCAGTCAGGAGGGCTTGTGCCATTCCTTGGTTCTCAAGTCAATTCCTGGTTACTTACCCAACATATTACTTTATACTAATTTGAAGCTTTTGGACTATTAGTCTTCTTCAAAGTCAGTCAAAGGTATTCTCAAATGATATATTTATTTCCTTTTCTTTTCCTGGGCTCTCTATTGCCATTTCTGTCTCAGGTAAAGCCTCAGAAAACTGAGCAAAACAGACTTTATGCAAAAATATCACCTGTTAAATAACTCCACACTTCTGTCCCATGGGGCCCTAATGCTTACATAAGGCAGAAAAGTTTCAGATCAGCTTGAGAAACTAAAGGTTATTAATCTAAGATTATTCTCAGAGGAGTAAGTCCTAGCCCAAAACATTTGGGTGGGATAGTAAACTTCTTTTATTGAAAAAATGTGTATAATTTTTTAATTCTGTCAGAACAAATAGAGCCGTTGCAATACTCAGTTCTACCATGAGCCTTCCAGTTGGACAAAGTATTTTTTTCCCTCTGGAACATTCCACTTAAGGCCAACCAGACCATACTGTCGCATCTTAGCCTTTTATCCACGCTTTCACTTCCCTGGCCATTTCTTACCCTGGAACATCATTATTTAAAACAAGAATCTACATGTTGTACAGCCCTAAACCATGAAAAAGGCAGCATGACCTTGGTGGGGGGGAACAAATGACTCAACCTGGATGTGACGATTTATTACCAACTGCTTGTAAACATCACATGTTTTCAGTGTGTGATTCAGTTCTCTCCTGAGGATAATCAGATCTATTTTATATTGTTGTAACAATTTGAAGTGATACCTTATATAAAAAGAGGCCAAGCACATAACCACTCTGACCATATATCCTGGAATTTCTGAAAAAATTCTATTTCCAAATCTTATAGTCCTCGTGATTATCAGGCCATGTGTCCTAGTCACTTTGGGGGGATACGTGGTCATTATGCAAATAGGAGGTATTTGCTGCTATGTGTGAAAATGTGTCTAAAGCTGTAAAGGGCGACTTAGTGTCTTGAGCACCCGCAGTCTTGTCTCACAGCTCTAGGCACAGGGTCAAGTTTGCAAAAGCTCAGGTCCACTGCAGTGCCTCTGGATTTGACAACAGCACATTTGAAGGAAGGTCACAACCCTTATCCTGTACGGAAATAGACTCTCCTTTATCAGGCAGAACAGATGGAGCTTCACTGGAGAATGTTTTTTTTTTTTCCTTTTTAACTTTCCTCTACCCTGGTGAAGTAGCGAATGAAGTAGCAGCAAGTCAGGGAAATGATCTCTGGGAGTTTTAAGGATTCTATTAGCAATGAAAAAAACCTCTCGGGAACTGCTGTGGGGTAGCAAATCATCTCCACAGCCCACTCAAATGAGAGGGGAATGCTTAGAATGCTTCAAGTATCCTTCCTTAGATCTCCATTCTAGACCACTAATCTGGAGTTAATTCAGGGCCACTTTCAACTGTGTATAAGCGAGTAACAATCATTAAATGTAAATGTCAGTACAAAATAGAGATTTCCCAAAGTCATTCTTCTAAAATCTGAAGTCTTAGGGAAAGATATATTTTCAGGGGCTGCAGAAATAGCTCAGTCCCGTTTTCTCCATGGGAGCCTGCACGCACGTGGATGTGTCGCTATGACAGCTGAATTTAATGAAAGAAAGTGAGTACTCAGCAAACCCATCTTGGCACTGGGAATATTCAAAATCTAGTTGTTTTAAAGAGGAAGAAACCTGGAATCTGAAAGCGCAAGCCAAAAACAAATCAGTTAAATTTTTTTTAAAAAAAGGAAAAGTAGTCTTCCTGAAACTGGGAATTTGAATTGCTTATTAACCAGAATTAGCAATAAACCAATCAGACAGCAGTCACAACATCCTACAAGAAAAGTGGACTGACTGATGTTTAATGGGCCAAAAAATTTTCTGAGCCAGAAGGAAGGTTAGCTGCTGGACTGGGCTGGAAGAAGGCTGACAATGATCAATTCTGGCCATGCTTTCAAGCTCTAGACTTGTGGGTTTAGGATAAGCAGTAACATTTTGCTGAATCACTGCAATATTGACAATGGCAAAATGAACTGCTGCTTCTTTCGTTTTACACAAAAACAAATTCACTTAAAGGCCCCAAGATAAAAAAAAAAAAAAAGACTGCATACATTTTTCCCATTCAGAAAGATTAAGAAAATTCCACTAGCCACCCACTCACATACATAAAAATGAATTCGGCTTCTTTCCTAATTGCAGGCCTAGTTTAGAAAACTGGCTGAAACCTACAAACTTCAAATCTGACAGAATTCAACACTCAGCAGATGTCTAATTCAAAACTAAAATTAAATTCACATTGAAATCTAGAAATATTTTAAAATTCAGGTTTGTATAATCAGTTTCTTTTCGGTAGTTTTAAAAAACTACCTAAAAAAGTTAACACAGAAAGCTTATATATATGCTATCTTCTAATTTTCCTAAAGGTACCCAAAGGACCTGCCTCAGTGCCCTCACCTTACTGCCTCCTGGTGGACCATGGGCAAAGAAGAGAAGAAAATTTGTGGTTCATGCAACAATCATAATTTGGCTATACTAAACCAAGTAATAGTTCCACTCCATGTACTGTGTATAAGGCATGTTACTTGAGATAATTGGTTTATATTTTAAAAATATGCAATATGTCTTTATCAATACACCTGTGTGAATCCAAACAGAAAAATCCCCCAATTCTGCAAGTCTGGGTCTCTCAAACACCACATTTGTTAGAAAAACATGATTTAACCGCTGATTTTAAGGTTTTCAAGTGTTATTTCAAATGGATTTTTTGCATGGTTTTGACCTAGTCTTCATGTCATTTTTCTACATTAAAATTCCACTATTTAAAGTCGAACTATTTTCTGTAAGTGCAGGTGTGTTACAAGGAATCCCTTACTGGGATATATATCAAAGAGTAGATGAAAACATTTGTTAGTATCAGCATGAGGATTTTTTTTTTTTTTTTTTTTTTTTTTT
>NW_020174922.1:5989638-6043087 GCF_003031525.2 Neophocaena asiaeorientalis asiaeorientalis | reverse complement strand
GTCCCCCGCATCGGCAGGCGGGCTCTCAACCGCTGCGCCACCAGGGAAGCCCCAGCATGAGGAGTTTTATGAATACAGTGCTCCCCAGAACACCTGGGCATTGAGTTCTCAGATGATTTCCAACCTTGAGTTTTGAATTCTTTCTAATGAATGTGTCAAGAGCAAGGACACATGGGTTTTTCTGAGATGACAGCGATTGTGTCAGTGAGGTATGGTCTTCCTGGCTGAAGCCCACAAGGCCTCCTTTTCTGTGGCTAGTGAGTGGCAGTTGCATCTGAGCTGGCAGGAAGGTAGAAAATAAATACCATCAGCCACCATTTTTCTGAAGAGTGAGAGATGAGGTAACTGCAGACTGTGGTAGTAGATAATTTCTACTTATCAAATCTGATGTCAAGAAGACACAACAATAAATAAATCATGATGGGGAAAGGGATCTTGATTCTTGTGCAGCACCAACTATAGGCCAGGTACTGTCAGGCGTTTTGCAGGGTTTATGAAGCCTGTAAACAAACTCTGTGACCGCACAGATGACAAAACCAAAGCAACTTCCTATGCCACCTACCTGGAAAATGGCAGAATTTGGATTTCAATCTCTTTCTTCTTGTTTTATTAAAACATTTAAAAAAAATTTTACTGAAATATAGTTGATTTACAATATTGTGTTCGTTTCAACCTCTTTCTAACACATCGTTCCTACTACTCTAGGTCGCTTAATATACCAGAGGACTTTTAAGTCAACAGTGTGTATATTCAAAACAGTAGAGTAACACTACATGTATGCAGCAGCTACTCATGAGAATATTCTGTTCTAAGGGAATGTTTGTACCACTCTGTACATCAATAATATACCCACCATATATCTCGTATATCAATAATGCTCACTAAGTTTGTTTCTTAGCACTCAGCAAAGGGCACTTGAGGGAGAAAGAAGCTCTTGAAAAGCTGTTTCTTGGGAGACAAAAACTTCCAAAAAGATTCCGAGGTTTTCTCCAATAGTATGAAAATCAGCCTTCTGCAAATTTATTTTTAAGGCTTGCCTGTAGCTTGGCTTCAGCACTAAGTAAGTTATTACCTTAAACAGTGGGAAAAACATCTCCAGTAGCAGCTGGCAAGACTAAGGAGAAGGAAGAAGGGAGGGGTGAGGAGGGACAGAGTGGAAACGCACTGAACTCAGCCCAAAAGCGGCTTACATCTGGGCGGCTTAACTCGGCAGAGACCTCAGGATCCCTGCCAATGGCCAGTGAGGATGACCTCCATGTGAACTTTTGATTTGCACCCCACAGTGTCAGGAAGCAGGAGGACACCCAGAATGACACACTGTTGATTCTATAGCAACTGATTTGAACCCTCGGTTCACACAAATAGTACCTGCCTCTGCTTCCCCAGCCAGCCTGGGTCAAAGGCCAAGGCATGAGGCAAGAATACGTTCCAACATGGAAGCATCTTACACTCACCTCTGACCTTCTCTGTCAAAGGTCAAATAAAAACATTTGGAAAACATGGGAACAGAGTATTTTCATATTAGTTTTTATTTGGGAACCTCACATAGTTCCCCAAAGCAGGGAAATCGGCAGTTTTAGCTCCAATAATGTTCAAGAATACAATAGCAGAGGTGATGCAGGTACAAAGTATGGACGATGGGAAGAGTTACGTGAGGAACTCACATCTCACATATATCCCTAAAGGCGCAATTCTGTCTCCCTGCCTGAACTCAAAGTGGTCTCCCCCACTTCTGTTCAAATTTTCTAAAGTGAGGGCAGAATTCACTGCTGAATACAATCACGCATTGCTTTAGAATGTATACACTGTCAGGGGACTTCCCTGGTGGTCCAGTGGTTAGAAATCCGTGCTTCCACTGCAGGGGGCACAGGTTCGATCCCTGACCGGGTAAGTAGGATGCCGCATGCAGTGCGGCAGGGCCAAAAAAGAAAAAAAAAAAAAAATGTATACACTGTGAAGCTTATATTCCTGGACCATGTGCTCATCTGATTGTTCCGCAAGTGATAATTTCTTTTGCAATGGGATTAGAACTTTGTTTTAGACACAATTAATTTCTCAACGACAAGGCTAACCTTTGGGTCTAATTAGATGTTAAGAAGAAAAGGCTCCATTTTGTAAGCAGTCATTTAAATTGCAGATGTGGATTCAGTCTGCCAAACAGGTACTCACTATCATAAATCAACACCCCCATCCATAGCAGACTGCTACACTGCAACACCTCATTGGTATGCAAAGAGGCACAGTTATACTTTTATTTCCTTCTTTCAAGACAGCATCTCACTATTTTCATGGTTCTTCTTTGAGCTTGGGAGCAGCAGAAGGAAAAAACATAGGGTAGAATAAGGGCTAGAGGAATTCCATGCCCAAACATTTGGAAATTGCGTAGAGAAGCTGAACATGGTTCAGCATCCTGATCTCCATCACAATGAGCAAGTCCTGTACTCAACAGTATTGTAGGAGCTGTTAAAGGATAAAAGGTTGAAAAAGTCACAGCTCCGCTTTAGAGGGCTTTATAAGCTAGAAGTATAGATGTAAGAGTAGGAGGCAGAGCTGGTGAGAATGAAAAATGGTGCAGTGTGGTGGAAAGCAGTATGGAGATTATTCAAAAAACTAAACATATAATTACCATATGATCCAGCAATTCCAGTTCTGGCTATGTATGTAAAAGAAGTGAAAGCAAGGACTTGAACCAATATTTTCAGGCCCATGTTCACAGCAGCATTATTCACAACAGGCAAAAGGTGGAAACAACCCAAGTGTCCATCAACAGATGAACAAAATGTGGTATATGCTGTTAAATTAATTAAACAAAGAGGCCATTAGGCTGAGGTGGCTCTACTTCTGTGGCAGACTATGTAGGCAAACCAAACTCTAAGAAAGTAAATGCCTCAACCTTACAAAATCAAAATGCTAAGGACAACCAATCATAGCCAACTAAGCTTTAAACTGTAGCCAATCAAATAATTTCCTTTCTTTGCTCCTGCACTTTTTCCATAGTCTTTCCCTTGGCTCCTATTGGTGGAGCACTCCAAACCACATATGGTTTGAAGCTACTTGATTCTTAATCAATAAATGCTCAAATAAACTCTTAACATTTTTTTTTTCAGGAAGAAATAGATAATTTGAACAGACCAATCACTAGAAGTGAAACAGAATCTGTAATTAAAAAAACTCCCTGCCAACAAAAGTCCAGGACTGGATGGCTTTACTTGGGAATTCCACCAAACATACAAAGAAGAACTTATCCAATCCTTCTCAAACTCTTCCACAAGATTAAAGAGGAAAGAACACTCCCAAAGTCATTCTACGAAGCCACCATCACCCTGATACCAAAACCAGACAAAGACATTACCAAAAAAGAAAACTACAGGCCAAGATCTTTGATGAATATAGATGCAAAAATCCTCAACAAAATATTAACAAACTGAATCCAACAACACATAAAAAGGATCATACATCATGATCACGTTGGATTCATCGCAGGGTCACAAGGATGGTTCAACATAGGCAAATCAATCAATGTGATACACCATATCAACAACAACAAAAAAGATTAAAAAATACAAGATCATCTCAATAGATGCAGAAAAAGCATTTGATAAAATCCAACATTCATTCATGATAAAAACTCTCACCAAAGTGGGTATAGAGGGAACATATCTCAACATAATAGAAACTATTTCTGACAAACCCATAGCCAACATAATACTCAACACTGAATATCTGAAAGCCTTCCTGCTAAAATCTGGAACAAGACAAGTATACTCACTCTCACCACTTCTATTCAATATAGTACTGGAAGTCCTAGCCACAGCAATCAGACAAGAAACAGAAATAAAAGGTATCCAAATTAGAAGGGAAGAGGTAAAATTTCACTGTATGCAGATGTCATGATACTATATATAGAAAACCCTAAATACTCCAAACACTACTAGAACTGATAAATGAATTCAACAAGGTAGCAGGATACAAGATTAACATACAGAAATCTGTTGCATTTCTTTACACTAAAAATGAAATATCAGAAACGGAAAGTAAAAAAACAATCCCTTTTAAAATTGCATCAAAAAAAATAAGATACTTAGGAATAAACCTGACCAAGGAAGTGAAAGACTTACATGCTGAGAACCATAAAACACTGGTATAGGAAATTACAGATGATTTAAAGAAATGAAAAGATATGCCAATTCTTGGATTGGAAGGGTTAATATTGTTAAAATGTCCATACTATCCAAAGTAGTCTACAGATATAATGTGATGCCTATCAAATTACCCATGGCATTTTTCACAGAACTAGAACAAATAATCCTATAATTTATGCGAAACCATAAAACACCCAGAATTGCCAAAGCAATCCTGAGGAAAAACAATAGAGCTGGAGGCATAACTCTCCTAGACTTCAGACAATACTACAAAGCTACAGTAATCAAAACAGCAGGGTGGTATTGGCAGAGAAACAGACATATGGATCGATGGAACAGAATAGAGAGTCCAGAAATAAACCCACACACCTATAGTCAATTAATCCTCAACAAAGAAGGCAAGAATATACAATGGAGAAAAGAAAATCTCTTTGGCAAGTGGTATTGGGAAAACTGGACAGCTACATGTAAATCAATAAAGTTAGAACACTACCTCATACCATACACAAAAATCAACTCAAAATGGATTAAAGACTTAAATACAAGACAGGACACCATAAAACTCCTAGAAGAGAACATTCTCTGACATAAATTGTACCGGTGTTTTCTTAGGTCAGTCTCCCAAAGCAATAGAAATAAAAGCAAAATAAACAAATGGGACCTAACCAAACTTACAAGTTTTTGCACAGCAAAGGAAACCATAAACAAAATGGAAGGGCTTAATTAAGCCCCGACAAGGGCTTAACTTCCAAAATATACAAACAGCTCATATAACTCAATAACAAGAAAACAACAACCCAATCAAAAAATGGGCAGAAGATCTAAATGGACATTTCTCCAAAGAAGAAATGTAGATGGCCAACAGACACATGAAAAGATGCTCAACATCACTAATTACTAGAGAAATGCAAATCAAAACAACAAGGTATAACCTCACACAGGTCAAAATGACCATCATAAAAAAATCCATCTAGGGGCTTCCCTGGTAGTGCAGTGGTTGAGAGTCTGTCTGCCGAGGCGGAGGACATGGGTTCGTGCCCTGGTCCGGGACGATCCCCCGTCTTCCCAAAAGGTAAGAAACTCCCTATGTACCTGGCCGTGTGGCTGACAGGGTCAGGTGTGTGCCTCTGAGGTGGGATAGCAGGGTTCAGGACATTGGTCTACAAGAGACCTCGTGGATCCACATAATATCAAATGGAAAAAGCTCTCTCAGAGAGCTCCATCTCAACACTAAGACCCAGCTCCACTCAATGACCAGCAAGCTACAGTGCTGGACACCCTATAACAAACAACTAGCAAGACAGGAACACAGCTCCACCCATTAGCAGAGAGGCTGCCTAAAATCATAAAAAGGTCACAGACACCCCAAAACAAACCACCGGACGTGGTCCTGCCCACTAGAAAGACAAGATCCAGCCTCATCCACCAGAACATAGGCACCAGTCCCCTCCACCAGGAAGCCTACACAACTCACTGAACCAACCATAGCTACTGGGGGCTGACACCAAAAACAATGGGAACGACGAACATGCAGCCTGCAAAAAGGAGATCCCAAACACAGTAAGCTAAGGAAAATGAGAAGACAGAGAAACATGCAGCAGGTGAAGGAGCAAGGTAAAAACCCACCAGACCAAACAAATGAAGAGGAAATAGGTAGCCTACTTGAAAAAGAATTGAGATGATCCAAAATTGAATCTTGAATTCAAAATTGAATTCTTGAAAAAGAATTCAGAGATGATCCAAAATGAAGAGGAAATAGGTAGCCTACTTGAAAAAGAATTCAAGATGATCCAAAATTTTGGAAATAGAATGGAGAAAATACAAGAAATGCTTAACAAGACCTAGAAGAACTAAAGAGCAAACAAGGATGAACAACACAATTAATGAAATTAAAAATTCGTTACAAGGAATCAATAGCAGAATAACTGAGGCAGATGAACGGATAAGTGAGCTGGAAGACAAAACAGTGGAAATGACTACTGCAGAGCAGAATAAAGAAAAAAGAATGGGGCTTCCCTGGTGGCACAGTGGTTGAGAGTCCGCCTGCCGATGCAGGGGACACAGGTTTGTGCTCCGGTCTGGGAAGATCCCACATGCTGCGGAGCGGCTAGGCCTGTGAGCCATGGCCGCTGAGCCTGTGCATCCGGAGCCTGTGCTCCACAACCGGAGAGGCCACAACAGTGAGAGGCCTGCATACCGCAAAAAAAGAAAAAAGAATGAAAAGAATTGAGGACAGTGTCAGAGACCTTTGGGACAACATTAAATGCACCAACATTTGAATTATATGAGTCTCAGAAGAGGAAGAAAAAAAAGAAAGGGACTGAGAAAATATATGAAGAGATCATAGATGAAAATTTCCCTAATAGGGGAAAGGAAATAATCAAGTCCAGGAAGTACAGAGAGTCCAACACAGGATAAATTCAAGGGGAAACATGCCAAGACACATACTAATCAAACTATCAAAAATTAAATACAAAGAAGAAATATTAAAAGCATCAAGGGAAAAACAACAAATAACATACAAGGGAATCCCCATAAGGTTAACAGCTGATCTTTCAGCAGAAACTCAGCAAGCCAGAAGGAACTGGCAGGACATATTTAAAGTGATGAAAGGGAAAAACCTACAACGAAGATTACTCTACCCGACAAGGATCTCATTCACATTTGACAGAGAAATTAAAAGCTTTACAGACAAGCAGAAGCTAAGAGAATTCAGCACCACAAAACCAACTTTACAACAAATGCTAAAGGAACTTCTCTAGGCAAGAAACACAAGAGAAGGAAAAGACCTACAATAACAAGCCCAAAACAATTAAGAAAATGGTAATAGGAACACACATATCGATAACTACCTTAAATGTAAATAGATTAAATCTTCCAACCGAAAGACACAGACTCTCTGAATGGATACAAAAATAAGACCTGTATATATGCTGTCTGCAAGAGGCCCACGTCAGACCTAGGGACACATCCAGACTGAAAGTGAGGGGATGGAAAAAGATATTCCATGCAAATGGAAAGCAAAAGAAAGCTGGAGCAGCAATTCTCATAGCAGACAAAATGACTTTAAGATAAAGACAATTACAAGCAACAAAGAAGGACACTACATAATGATCAAGGGTTCAATCCAAGAAGATAGAACAACTGTAAATATTTATGCACCCAACATAGGAGTTCCTCAATACATAAGGCAAAAGCTAACAGCCATAAAAGGGGAAATCGACAGTAACACAATCATAGTAGGGGACTTTAACACCCCACATTCACCAATGGACAGATCATCCAAAACGAAAATAAATAAGGAAGCACAAGCTTTAAATGATACATTAAACAACATGGACTTAATTGATGTTTATAGGACATTCCATCCAAAAACAAGAGAATACACTTCTCAAATGCTCACAGACCATTCTCCAGGATAGATTGTATCTTGGGTTACAAATCAAGCCTCGGTAAATTTAAGAAAACTGAAATCGTATCAAGTATCTTTTCCGACAACAATGCTATGAGACCAGATGTCAATTACAGGGAAAAAATACAAACACATGGAGGCTAAAAAATATGCTACTAAATAACCAAGAGATCACTGAAGAAATCAAAGGGGAAATCAAAACATACCTAGAAACAAATGACAATGAAAACACAACAACCCAACGACCCAAAACCTATGGGATGCAGCAAAAGCAGTTCTAAGTGGGAAGTTTATAGCAATACAATCCTATCTCAGAAAACAAGAAACATCTCAAATAAACAACCTAACCTTACACCTAAAGAAATTAGAGAAAGAAGAACCAAAAACCCCAAAGTTAGCAGAAGGAAACAAATCATAAAGAGCAGATGAGAAATAAATGAGAAAGAAATGAAGGAAACAAGAGCAAAGATCATAAAACTAAAAGCTGGCTCTTTGAGAAGATAAAAAAAATCGATAAACTATTAGTCAGACTCATCAAGAAAAAAGGGAGAAGACTCAAATCAATAGAATTAGAAATGAAAAAGGAGAAGTAACAACTGACACTGCAGAAATAAAAAAGGATCATGAGAGATTACTACAAGCAACTATATGCCAATAAAATGGACAACCTGGAAGAAACGGACAAATTCTTAGAAATGCACCACCTGCCAAGACTGAACGAGGAAGAAACAGAAAATATAAACAGACCAATCACAAGCACTGAAATTAAGACTGTGATTAAAAATCTTCCAACAAACAAAAGCCCAGAACCAGATGGCTTCACAGGTGAATTCTATCAAACATTTAGAGATGAACTAACACCTATCCTTCTCAAACTCTTCCAAAACATAGCAGAGGGAGGAACGCTCACAAAATCATTCTACAAAGCCACCATCACCCTGATACCAAAACCAGACAAATATGTCACAAAAAAGGAAAACTACAGGCCAATATCTCTGATGAACATAGATGCAAAAATCCTCAACAAAATACTAGCAAACAGAATCCAACAGCACATTAAGAGGATCATATACCATGATCAAGTGGGGTTTATCCCAGGAATGCAAGGATTCTTCAATATATGCAAATCAATCAATGTGATACACCATATTAACAAACTGAAGAATTAAAACCATATGATCATCTCAGTAGATGCTGAAAAAGCTTTCAACGAAATTCAACACCCATTTATAATAAAAACCCTTCAGAAAGCAGGCATAGAGGGAACTTACCTCAACATAAAAAAGGCCATATATGACTAAGTGGTGCTGGGAAAACTGGACAGCTACATGTAAAAGAATGCAATTAGAACACTCCCTAACACCATAAACAAAAATATATTCAAAATAGATTAAAGACCTAAATGTAAGGTCAGACACTATAAAACTCTTAGAGGAAAATACAGGCAGAGCACTCTGTGACATAAATCACAGCTAGATCCTTTTGACCCACCTCCTAGAGAAATGGAAATAAAAACAAAAATAAACAAATAGGACCTAATGAAACTTAAAAGCTTTTGCACAGCAAAGGAAACCATAAACAAGATGAAAAGACAACCCTCAGAATGGGAGAAAATATTTGCAAATGAAGCAACTGACAAAGGGTTAAGCTCCAAAATACACAAGCAGCTCATGCAGCTCAGTAACAAAAAAACAAACAACCCAATCCAAAAATGGGCAGAAGACCTAAACAGACATTTCTCCAAAGAAGATATAGAGATTGCAACAAACACATGAAAGGATGCTCAATATCACTAATCATTAGAAAAATGCAAATCAAAACTACAATGAGGTATCACCTCACACCAGTCAGAATGGCCGTCATCAAAAAATCTACAAACTATAAATGTTGGAGAGGGTATGGAGAAAAGGGAACCCTCTTGCACTGTTGGTGGGAATGTAAATGGATACAGCCACTATGGAGAACAGTATGGAGGTTCCTCAAAAAACTAAAAATAGAACTACCATATGACCCAGCAATCCCATTACTGGGCATATACCCTGAGAAAACCATAATTTAAAAAGAGTCATATACCACAATATTCACTGCAGCTCTATTTACAGTAGTCAGGACATGGAAACAACCTAAGTGTTCATCGACAGATGAATGGATAAAGAAGATGTGGCACATATATACAATGGAATGTTACTCAGCCATAAAAAGAAATGAAATTGAGTTATTTATAGTGAGGGGGATGGACCTAGAGTCTGTCATACAGAGTGAAGTAAGTCAGAAAGAGAAAATCAAACACTGTATGCTAACATATATATATGGAATCTTTAAAAAAATTGTTCTGAAGAACCTAGGGGCAGGACAGGAATAAAGACAGACGTAGAGAATGGACTTGAGGACACCGGGAGGGGGAAGGGTAAGCTGGGTGGAAGTGAGAGAGTGGCCTGGACATATATACACTACCAAATGTAAAATAGATAGCTAGTGGGAAGCAGCCGCATAGCGCAGGGAGATCAGCTTGATGCTTTGTGACCACCTAAAGGGGTGGGATAGGGAGGGTGGGAAAGAGGTGCAAGAGGGAGGGGATATGGGGACATATGTATATGTATACCTGATTCACTTTGTTATAAAGCAGAAACTAACATACCATTGTTAAGCAATCATACTCCAATAAAGATGTTAAAAAAAAAGGGAATGAAATTTTGACACATTATACAACAGAGATGAACCTTGAAAACATTATGCTAAGTGAAATAAACAATACACAAAATGACAATTGTTGTAGGATTCCAATTATATGAGGTACCCAAAACAGTCAAATTCAGAGAGACAGAAAGTAGAAAAGTAGTTATCAGGGGCTGAGAGGAGGAGTTATTGTTTAATGGATATGAAGTTTCAGTTTGGGAAGATGAAAAGGTTCTAGAGCTGGATGATGGTGATGGTTACACAATAATGTATATGTACTTAATGTCAGTGAACTGTATAACTAAAAATAGTTAAAATGCTAGATTTTATGTTATGTTTCTTTTACCACAGCAAAAAAATAATAGGAGGTAGGAAAGCAACAGACATAACTAATGAACACAAGGAGCACACAGATGCAGTGGAGTAAAGACACACATACAGACAAATAAACATACGTTATGATGCTTTTTGTTGTTGTTGATGACTTTAACTTCAGCTCTTCCTATGGCCTCCTTCTATCTGTACATGGACAAAGTCGCATGTGTTTGCAACCCCTGTTCTACCACTGAGCAAGCTTTATATGGACCTAACCACACTGCATTGTGAAGGGCAGTATAGTATAGTGTGGTATAGTCCGGGACGGGATGGGGTAGTGTAACTGCTTTGGAGCCCAGTGGATCTGAATTTGAACACAAGCTCTGTTACTTATTGACCTTGTCCATGTTACTGCATCTCTTATGCCTTGGTTTCTTCTTCTGTAAAATGGTACCAATCAAATCACACCTCCGAAAGCTGTTGTAAAGATTCACTGTAAGAAGGTATAGCTCTCAGAGTTCACTAACAGGAGCAGTTCTTATCACTATTAATTACAACAACAAATACAGCTATGGAAGTTGAAGAAATGAAAAAGGAAGGGGATGCTAATATGTGTTTTGTTTGTTTGTCTGTTTGTTTTGTGGTACGCGGGCCTCTCACTGTTGTGGCCTCTCCCGTTGCGGAGCACAGGCTCCGGACGCGCAGGCTCAGCGGCCATGGCTCGTGGGCCCAGCCGCTCAGCGGCATGTGGGATCTTCCCGGACCAGGCCACGAACCCGCGTCCCCTGCATCGGCAGGCGGACTCTCAACCACTGTGCCACCAGGGAAGCCCTAATGTGTGTTTTTAAAATTATTCTCTGCTGTTCTTTAAAACTCAAATATGGAACTCTCATTTTACATTAAAAATGATTATTCATTATTCAAATGATGTAATTTGCCCTCTCAAAAGTTGCCTGCTGATCTAAGGACGAAAAATAGCATTATTCAGAATAAGTATCAAAAACTCAGAGAGAATCCACCATCACAAACACGTTGCTTGTGCCCTTAGTCAGCTTTCTAGTCCTGCTGCTTCTCATGTCCAACCTACTTATCTCTATGTGCCATACATCTCTCCATGAGGAAGAAAAGTCTTGACAGCCCACATCTAGTAACAAATCATCCACGGGAGGATACTCTTTTATCAATATGGACAACTGAG
Organism: Neophocaena asiaeorientalis asiaeorientalis; assembly: GCF_003031525.2. Taxonomy (NCBI): domain Eukaryota; kingdom Metazoa; phylum Chordata; class Mammalia; order Artiodactyla; family Phocoenidae; genus Neophocaena; species Neophocaena asiaeorientalis. The sequence continues at coordinate 6,031,344 of NW_020174922.1, read as the reverse complement.
AATTGTCTGTCTCTGTGTGTTTGAATGGGAGAAATAAAAGGGTCTTCTGTACTAGATATGGGGTACAGATGGGGCTGATTTCTCATTAGTCCAGGAAGGGTTGATGGAAGAGGTGAGATGTGAGCTGTGAATTACAGAATGGCAGCCATACTTTGGAACAATAAAGGCAGGCTGCCAAGTCCCCCTTCCCGCTTCCCAAGTCGGAAGCAGACTTCAAAGGCTGGTCTGGGGTTTGAATCTAGGTGGGTCCTGATTCCAGGGCTGGTACTGTGCTAGACACATTCCTTTTGGCTGCAAACCAGAAACTTCTTTCTTACAGCCCCATGAAAATCTTGCTGGAATCCATTAAGACATTGTTTGAACCCTGGTGAACTTTTGGCTGAAGAAGAGAGAAGGCTCGTGATTACAGCAGAAAGTTCATCTTGTCCTAGCAGAAAAAGAGTTTAGTGCGAACCAAGACAGGGGTCTCCATGGCTGGTCTATCAGTGTTAACTTCTGAGCATTTCCAGCCCATTAGACTCAACCACCAATGGCTGGAAGATGCACCTCACTGTCCAGGGAACAGAAGCATGTTTCAAGGTGTAACTATTCTCCCATAGTCAGTAGCAAAATCATATCCACTTCTTAACCACGAAGACATTCCTTATGCATGAGTCCACACTGCAGTGCCCTGTTACAATTACTAATAATCCTAAAGGTGACAGAATGTTAATGCAACTTGCAAAACTACTGCCTTATTAATAAGTTATTTCCCATTACAGAAAAAGATCTGGGCTACTTCTCAAACTGAATCTCTAAAAAACTAAAAGGCTGGACTGTTAAAAATTCTAAGAGCCTTCTGTCTTTTACCATATTTCACAAAAGCTACGCACACTCAAATCTTTTTTTGTAGATGGAAGCCTGATTTAGATATAAACATATAAGAAAATTAAAAATTACAATAATCACAGTCATGTAGAGCATCCCTAAGATATTCCCAGTGGCCATGGCTGTGTTAGTTGCTCCATCCCCTGGTCATGGCTAATCAGTGCCATAGTAGAGACACCTAGACTAGGCCAGATTGTCTCCCCTGGGAATTTGAAAACTGACTGGAGACAGAAAGAGACAGGACATGGTTGCAGCTAAGTTACCTTTTGCCAGATATACACACATGTGTGGCTGAGGACTCAAACCTGCCAGGCAGGGTTCCTGTGCTTCCCAAAGCCTGGCCCTCCAGCTTGCTCTATGCTTCTAGTCACCAATAAGTGTTTTTCCTAACAAACAGTTGATGTTGCTGTCACTGATCCCTATCCTTTCAATAATCCTCCCTTTTGAACGTAGGTTGAACACAGTACATTTCTATTGCTTGTAACCAAAAGAGTCTTAACATCGAGAATTTGTATTTTGCCAGGAGGGGCATTTATTTTCCCACCCTGGGGCTGATTGTAAGATGTATATATTTTCAGTGTTTTTAAAGGGAGAAGGTGAAACCAAAAGAATTATTTTAAGGTTTTGAGAAATATAGAAGAAAAAAATCGAAGTGAAGGAGAATAATGACAAAGGAAAGCAATAGAAAATCTATAATATTCTGGATTTGAAGAGCAGTAAACTTTAAAGACAGTATATGCCTGGAATGAAGGGAAAGGAAGGTAACATAAGTAAGATATTTCATTCCACGAATAAGACGTTTAATTATTTTCCTTTAAAAAGAACTACCTGCACAGGTTACGATTTTGTATTTACACATCTTAAGATTTTTAAAAATTTGAGTAGTTGCTCCTTACCTGATATTCAAATGTGTTTTAAAAAGCCTTTCATGTGGCTTCAGATTGACTTAGAATACATTATCACAAGAGTTCCTTTTACCCAGGAGAATGGCTGTGTGCATTAATACCTAGAGCTGTCCCTTAGCTGGAGGATAAGATGTGAGCAGAAGAAACCTCACCAAGTTTTCCTTTTTCTTCTTCCTGAAAGAAACTAGAAAACCAGTGGCCGATAGAATACCCAATTCTTAGCATCCAGTTAGAGATTCTTATAAGCCTGAGATTCAGCAAGGGTTATTTGGGAGGGAGGAGTGATTCTGAGAGGGAGTATGATAAAATGAAAAGCACAGGCTTTACAGTCCAACAGACTAAGTTCAAATCCCAGCTAAGCAACTCACAAGCTGTAAGACCTTGGACCAGCAAATTAAACTTTTGGGCTATAGAAAGTGTTCCTGTGAAGTTTAAATGGTATGCCAAGTGCCTGGCATAGCGTCTGGCATGATTAGTGCTCAATATATGAGGTGGATTATTTTATTATTCTTATCATAATTGTGATGATGATTTTGACTCTCTCTTTCCTTTGAGAAATATCTAGCCTACGCATACTTTGGGGAAGGGTCAGGAATGCAAACAGCTACAAGGTCCAGGCTAGGTGGGTAACAAAGGAGGCTTGAAAGTGTTGGCACCATCTGGAGGTCTCAGCAACTATTCAGCTCTGTCAGATGGTTGCCATGCTGGAGCACAGAGCAAATGTAGCACATCCGATTTTTTTAAAGGCTATGCTGTGAATTGGGATTTTTATTGGAGGTAGTGTATTTAAATCCTGGCAACCAATTCAAATTTCCACAAAACCACACTATGTGTACCAAACAAAAGTTGTCAGTGGGATATATTTGGTTACTCATTTCCAACATCTGCTTTAGAGCCATGAAAACCATCTGGGGAGAAAATGAAGAAAACTATACGCCAAATTATAAGGAGAAACTTGGCGAATACTTGGAAATAGGCTGGACCGACATAGCCTTGATGAAACCATTCTACATATACACTGCCTAAGACAACGCGTTTCAAACAACTGTAAAAATATTTCTCTGGACTGAAAAAAAAAAACACGTGGATGAAGAGACTCAGCTCCTCTGGCCTGGTGGGACCTTGCCCCTTCTAAGCCTTCATCCCCTCAGCACTTGCCATGTATGCCTGTCCCTGGGCCCACCTTGGGGATGGGAAAGTCAGGTGCCAGGAGAGCTGCACCTGCTTCACCACTGAGTGTGTCTTTGCCCTAACTAACCAAATTATATCCTTTACCCAAGCAAAGGGTATCCTTGCTATTCCTATTCAAAAGAAGAAAAAGAAAAAACCTTTTATCTCTATCTCAGGTCACATAAAATCAAGAGTGGAAATGGCTGCACGGACATTATATTGTGTTGCTCAATAAAAGACTGTTGCCTGAATGGATGAATCAAGAAATTAACCATCTTCCTGCCAATCAACAGTGATACTGAGGTTTCTGCCGTAGAAGCTGAGAGTCACCCAATGGGAGGAATTCCTCCCCCACCAGGGAATTCCCAGAGGACACAGGGAGGACAGCGGTCAAGAAGAGTTGAGAACTTGGGAAAACAAAACACTGGCTACGTTCTTTCATTTTAATGTGACACTGGCCACTTTCTCCCAAGCTTCCCTACCCCGCTCCCCTTCCTCTGAAATATGTTTGTTTTTTTTCAAATCACCCATAATTCAGCTGGCAAAGAATCTAAACTGGTATGCAAGTGCAAGTGTAAACTGAAGTGCTCATGGGACTAGCCAGCCACCAGCTCCTGGCCACTGAGTGGTTGCTACAGCTTGCAGGTGCTGTGGGGTTGCAGTTGGCATTTCTGCAGGAATGAACGTGGCGCACATTAAGTTTTTTTAGAATGTTTATTGCTGGCAAAGTTTTCCACTTGCATTTTCTTTTATAGCACAACTATTTTTAAGTGAATAGAATGTCCTGTGACAATTTGGCCATATAGGAGGGAAATTTAGCTGCGGGAGTGAAATGTACTTAGTAATGGTGAAAAAGACTAACAAAATGAATAAATAATCCAAATCAAAAGAAAATACTTTAAACTCTAAAGGTTCTTGAAAAATACACATATGAAAAGCGTTTTCACGTAATACAAATTAAAGAGCACTGGATTTGGAGCTGGAAGACTTAGGTTTGAGTCTTCTTGGCTGTGTTACTTGCTAATTGGGAAACCGTGGGTAAGTCACATGCTATGTGCTCCAATGTTTTGTGTCTTCAGAATTACAATGAGGAGACTCAGTTGGTGATCTCCAAGGTCCTTTTCAAAGCCATTGTCTCATGATTAGCTTTGCAAAGAGATTCAACGTATCTCCTGAGGCCTCTGAATTTGTCTTGGCCTCTGTGTGCTATTAACCACACATATAATTTCTTGCCTTTCTCTCTAGACTTCGCAGATTCTTAAGTGTTCTCTTGGATCACAGGTAGTTAGCCCACGGCAATAACACTTTGTTCCTTCTTGATTTGAATTCCTCAGGGGCAGTCCAACTGAAGAGGCAATAGAAAGGATGGGGGTGGGTGGTTATTACACTAATTTTAGGTGCTTGGGTGGATTTTCCTTATGCTGTCAAGCGGCCCTTCCTAGGAATGTTCCAAGAGAGTCTCTGGCAACCATGAGTGTGATAAAATTTGGGTAAAGTTATGTTCATGACTCAAAATCTGGAAGGTACCTGATGCTTTAAATTGTTTTTATTAAGGCTTTTGACAATTAAAGTAGCTACAACATAAAAAAAAAAATATCCCTTTACCTAACTTGATATTGCCTTCAAATATGCCAATCAGCCAAAGGATAATTACTTACTAATTGCCTTTCATATTTGGATTTAATTTTTAACATTAAAAATAATTATATGAAGTGTCTTAAGATACCCAATTTCAAAAAGGCTTCCTCAATTCTACTTTTAAAGAAATTTAAAACATTTCTTTTAAACTTAAGGCAAAGTTTCAAATCTTTCAAATTTCTGATATACTTAAACCTTGCATTTCAAGTTTTGGGGAAGACCAGCATTTTATGGCCCCAAAATTGATAACCATATTAATTACGGGGAGAGCTGGAGTAATTAAAATTATATCTAAAGATCATCTACTTTACCCATGGAATATCCTGCAGAAGCAAACCATCTCCAGAGCCATTTTCGAATATACACTTGGGAAAGAAACTACGTCACACTGGAATCCTGATTGATATTTATGGCCTTTGGAAACTTAGCATTTTGTGAGTTTAATCCCAGGAAGGATCTAATGGCTTCAGCAGTGAGAGCTCATCCAGAGAATCTGGTTGATATACTAAGCAAACCAAGAGTTATCTTGATGGAGAAAGTTCTGGGTTGATCTGAGCCATCTCCTAAGCTATGGTAAATAAAGAGGAGATTGCAGGAGGCCTCAGATTCTAAATTACTTCTAGCCTAGTATCATAAAACAAAAAAGGCGAAAGACATAAATGGACTTTGTTTCACAGCCTGAAGGAAATGAGAACGAGGCCCAAATAAATTAAAAGATAAAAAAGGCATTTAGGATGAAAAATTTACATGATTTAGAGACGATGCGTTTATCAAAAGACAAAAATAGTCAACAGAGAGATTTATTGATTCGTTGATCATTCCATGCAAGAGTCTTTTTTTTTTTTGCTGCACACGGGCCTCCCACCGCCGCGGCCTCTCCCGCCGTGGAGCACAGGCTCCGGACGTGCAGGCCCAGCGGCCACGGCCCACAGGCCCAGCCGCCCTGCGGCACACGGGACCCTCCCGGACCGGGTCACGAACCCGCATCCCCCTCATCGTCAGGCGGACTCCCAACCACTGCGCCATCAGGGAAGCCCAATGCAAGAGTCTTAAGTTGAGTAACTCAATATAAAGAAACTAAAGATGAGTAAGTACAATACAGTCTCTGCCAGTAAGGAGGTCTCAATCTAATGGGCTAGTTGATTAGGAAAATAAATATAAGACAAAGGAAACAAGATGAAAAACGGGTGCAAGAGATAGAAAGGAATATCAGTTCCTCTGTGGAGTCTCACTGAAGGACTGTGAATGTGAGGGTGGAGGGTGACCTGAGACACAAAACCTTCCTACCTGCCCAGAACTGAATTAAAGTGCTCCTCCTAAACGCTCCTCCTACCCGATCCCATTGCATCCTGGACGGCCAGCTGCATCCCTAGTGTTTAGCATAATGCCTAGCATTAGTAAATGCTCGATAAATATTTACTGAATGAATGAATCAACAGTACTTAATCTCTCTAAGCATCATTTCCCTCCACTATAAAAATGGTTAGGGCTTCCCTGGTGGCGCAGTGGTTGAGAGTCCGCCTGCCGATGCAAGGGACACAGGTTCGTGCCCCGGTCCGGGAAGATCCCACATGCCGCGGAGCGTCTGGGCCCGTGAGCCATGACCGCTGAGCCTGCACGTCCGGAGCCTGTGCTCCGCAACGGGAGAGGCCACAGCAGTGAGAGGCCCGCGTATCGCAAAAAAAAAAAAAAAAAAAAATGGTTAAAACATAACCACGTGTCGGTTCACGTGAGGATTAAAGAGGATAACATGTTAGATGCTAACACAGCACAGTGTATGGCAGAGTGCCAGCACTCAATAAAAATTAGCTCATTATTATTACTAATATTAGGTATCGTTACCTCTATTTTTGATGAGAAATGAAGCTTAATTAACCTATTGAATTAGCCCATGATCACACAGAAAGGAAATTTGGAAGTCAGACTTCAAACTTGGATCTGCCCCAGTCCCAAACTGAAGCTCCTCCTCCCATCTCACGCTGCTGCTGATTATCGTTACTTGGGTTTAAACCACGTCACCCACAGACTGGGAGCTTCTTGAAGACGGGGATGATGACATGTGCTTTCATATCCCCAGAGAGCCTAACTCCAGACCACACGGCAGTACTATTTCAAAAACTGAACTTATCTGGATCTCAAACGTAAAATGGAATGATTCAACCGCAAGATGTCAAATTCCCTTTTCAGTTTCAAAACTGTCTTCTCTGAAGTCACTCAATGAATGAAGTACCAGAGTTAATCTATAGTGTAGCTAAATGCATAATGCTTTATTGAGAATTTACTAAAGATCTTCTCAATCGAAACTTATTCCGTGCACCCCCCCAAAGTTGAAAGATGTTCAACTTCCGGCCTGATATCACTATCCATTCACTGTAACATATTAACGATGTGTTGGTTTCCAAATCACTTTTAATGTGTAGAAATACTTACGGCTCTAAATGACTTCTTGCAACCATAATAAATGAAGGGGACACCCACTTAGTCATATTAACTGTGTCAAAGAGTGAGATCAGGTCACTCACAGCTAACACAACCTTTAGATTTAGTGTACAGACTTTTGAATCTATACTACATTTTAAAAGCACCCTTTTTTTTGAGAGATAACTCACATACCCTAAAATTCACCCGTTTGAAGTATAGAATTCAATGGTTTTAATATGTTCACAGAATTGTGAAAACATCACCAAAATCTGTTTAGCATGTTTTCATCACTCCCAGTAGAAACCCCAGGCCCGTCAGCAGTCACCCTCCCACCCCATTCTACTCCAAGCCCCAGCTCTAGGCGACCACTAATTCACTTTTTGTTTCTACAGATTTGCCTATCCCGGACATTTCCTATAAACGGAATTATAGAATATGTAACCTTTCGTGACTGGCTCATCTCACTTAGCATAATGTTTTGCAGGTTCACTTACGTTATAGCATGTATCAGTATTTCATTCGTTTTTATTGTGGAATAATATTCCATAGTATGATTAGACCACATTTCATTTATCCATTCGTTAGTTGATCCACATGTGGGTTGTTTCTGTTTTTTGGCTATTATGAATACTGCTGCTATAAACATCTGAGTACGGTTCTTTTGGTGGACAGAAGCTTTCATTTCTCTTAGGTATATACCTAGGAGTGGGATTGCTGGTTCACACAGTAACTCTATGTTTAACATTTTGAGGAACTGCCAGGCTGTCTTCCGAAGCAGCTGCACCGTTCTGCAGTGAGGGTCAAGAGTCAGACCCACACAAAAAGAATGGCTAGTTGGTGTGAACGTTGTCCTAACTCTCATGGAACCTTCTCGTAGGTAATAAGGTGATTCTCCAAAGTTAGAGACAGTAAATGAGGGAAAAATTGGGCACTATTTTTTCTTTAGCTACTAAGACTGAGGCTATGGACTCCTTGAGGGGAGGGCTTGAGTCCTATTCACTGCTACATACCCCAGGGGATAGCCTAATGCCCAATAGTAAGCATTAAATATTAACTGAATGAATAAATAGCTTCAAAAAGGTACTGTGTGGTAAGGGATATACTTTGCTCAAGGAGGTCTGGCCTTTGCCCTTGGTTCCTGGGAGGCAATTTCTAAACTCTTGTCACTGACCAGTAAGAGTATCTTTGCTTGTCTGGGGCCTTGGGCCACGCCAGAGAGTCCAGGTTAACAATGTGATTTACGATGAGGGCTTTGGGCCTCATGGTATCAGCTCAACCTCTGGAGGGGCTAGAGACGAAGGTCAGCCATGCGGGTGCTCAATCAAGTCTATGTGATGGAGCCTCAATAAAAACTGTGGATACCAAGGCTTGGGTGAGTTTTCCGGGTTGGCAGTAGTCCGTACATATTGTCACACACTATTGCTGGAAGAAGTAGGTGCTATCCACACCACTCTTCCAGGAGAGGACAATTGGAAGGTCTGCACTTGAACTCTTCTGAACCGTGCTGTATGCACCTCTTTCCTTGGCTGATTTTAATCAGTCTCCTTTTGCTGTAATAAACTGTAACTGAGTACAACAGTACAACTCAGCTTTCAGTGAGTTCTCTGTGTCCTAGTGAATTATCAAACCTGAGAGTAGTCTTGAGGAGCCCTGAACTTGAAGTTAGCATAAGAAGTGAGGGTCATTTGGGGAAATCCAAACTTTTTAGTTACTAACAGTGCTGAAACAATATTAAAGATGATTTGGTAAAATTTAGCATATTCATTATTTCTACAAACAAGTGTCCCAAAGACTCATTCATGAGACAAAGCATCATAGGATGAATCAAGAAAGCTGCCAGATCTTGGTGGAACTTTCATTTAACAGAACACAGAATTCCGAGGCCAGAGTTCCCTGACTCAGCTACACATACTCATACCCCTATTAACAAAGGTGTGCGTTTACTGGTACTCTGCTTCGTTATTAAAATATCTTCTCAGAGGAAAGGTGACATATAATAGAAATAATAGGACTTGAATTGTAGCTTTGCCTTTTTCTAGTTGTATGACCTTCTATGAGCCTAAATCTCCTCATTTATAAGATGGAAATAATAAAGATATTCCCCAAAATTGGTACAAGAAGCACACGGTGATATGCGTGGTGCACTCTGCAAACTATACAGCACAAAAAATAATAACATTTGAAAGTTTTTTCTAAATTAGATTCACACTGCCTTCATTTACTTCACTGAATCTCTTTGGGAAAACAAAATCCATGATTTTGTCTTTCCCAGTGCACACTGAATTTCAAAGGAAAAGTTAAATAGATATAACTTTCAAAAAGTTTTTCTGTGAAAGCTGTAGAAAGAAGCGTTTATGTATCTGTGTGTTTGTGCGTGTGATGTATGTTAAACAATAAAACTGTAAAAGTGCTTATTTAAAAAACAACAAAAGAGCACAAAAAAATAAAGTTATTATAAAATTTTTCAAAAGAAGGGTTTCTGTCCCACAAATTGAATATCAAGATGAAAAAACTTCTCATATGGCAAAGAAATTCTTTCCATGAGTAGAGATGATACATGAATAAATAAAGGACCCAACTGGGGTGGCAGGAAGGAGATAGTTTGAGATGAATGAATCCCTCCGGAGTGTCACTTTCTCCATCTCTTAGCTATTTAAATAAAGAGGATACCTTAAGGAACTACAGTCATTTGACTTCAGTTTTTCCTAAAAGTGACAAATGCTTAAGTTGACTTGTTAACTAACTAGCATGTGATCACAGAAAAGGTTAACCTGATAAATTTTTAATCATACATAAACAGGACAGTGACCATACCAACTTGATGGAATCACACCATTCACTTAAGAAGACGTAAGAGGGAGGAAGAAAGGATGTGAATTCACTGAGTGACAATCACATGGCAGACAGTGTGCTATACATATAGTATCCCCTCATCCCTCGTACTGCCCCAAACCAATGCCTGGCCCTTCTCTTATGTTCTACACCCCAGTGAACAGCAGCAACGTGCTTTGCTCAAACTAGAAACCAGAGCATTGTCTTCAACTCTCAATTTTTCTCTCCTATTATATTTCACCAGTCGCCAAATCCAGGGACTCTATCTCCTGATTTGTTCTGAAATCGCCCGTTTTATTCCCACTACCAATTTTGGGTCCTTTCTAATCCATTGCCCTCAATGCAGATAGAGCACTCTTCCTAAAATACATGTCTCACTTTATCTGGCATCTGCTTGAATTACTTCACTGGCACTCTTTGTCTCTCAATATTACAAACCCCAAGCTTCTTAATATAGCTTATGTAGCTCCTCATGACACAGGTCCTGACATCCTCTCTAGCCCTTTATTTCTTCACTCTCCTTCTTCAACTCTAGGCACTAGTTAGGTCTTTCCAGCTATCTCTTCCTCTGAGCATTTCTTGATTCCATGTTTGGTCAAATATTCCTTCTACTTATGACAGTCTAAATTTCTCCCACTCTGGCTCCTACAAACTATTGTATCGCATATGTATATATGGACATGTATGTATGTATGTATACGCATATATGAATATGTACTATGTACAAATAAACTGGGATGTGTGCTGTTGTGGGTTGCAGTGTGTCCCCCAAAAAAGATATGTTGAAGTTATAACCCCCAGTGCCTGTGAGTGTGATCTTATTTGGAAATAGATCTTTGTAGATATAATCAAGTTTAGATGAGGTCATACTCGGGCTTCCCTGGTGGCGCAGTGGTTAAGAATCTGCTTGCCAAATGCAGGGGACACGAGCACTGGCAGGCAGATTCGAGCCCTGGTTCGGGAAGATCCCACATGCCACGGAGCAGCTAAGCCCATGCACCACAACTACTAAGCCTGTGCTCTAGAGCCACAACTACTGAGCCCGCGTGCCACAACTACTGAAGTCTGTGCTCCTAGAGCCTGTGCTCTGCAACAAGAGAAGCCACCACAATGAGAAGCCCACACACTACGACAAAGAGTAGCTCCTGCTCGACGCAACTAAAGAAAGCCTGTGTGTAGCAATGAAGACCCAATGCAGCCAAAAATAAAAAAAACCAAAAGATGAGGTCATACTCAATTAGAACTGGCCAGAAGCCAATATCACTGGTGTCCTTATAAGAAGAGAAAACAGGGACGTCGGGAGAAAAATGCCATGTAAAGACAGAGACATACACAGACCCAGAGGGGAGGAGGCCACGTGAACACGTAGGCATAGATTGACAGCCACCACTAGAAGTTATGAAGAGGCAAAGAGAGATTATACTCAGAGCCTCAGAGGAAGCATCACTCTGATGATACATTGATTTTGGACTTTTAGTCTCTAGAATTGTGGGAGAATAACTTGCTCTTGTTTCAAGCCACCCAGTAAAGAAAGCTACCATGTAAAGAAATTTGGGCTTTCTTTATCCTGATGGTGATAGAATGCAATTGAAATGATTCAAGCAGATAAGAAATAAAGTCACATCTGTATTTTAGAAAGGAAACTCTTGTTTTCACTGTAAACTCCTGTTCACAGTTAGGTGAATACAGTATAGGGGTAATAGTATACTTTCCTTTACACTTGGCTCATCTCCCCTTAGAGTGCCAGTTCAGGGAGGGCAGGGACTGTGTTTTTTTCCTGTCCATTCATGTATTTCCAGGATCTAGCACACTGCTAATTCTTAAGCAAATATTTATTAAACAAACGAACAAACTGAATTTTTCACAATAGCCCTACAAAGGTACTATTCCTGAGGGATGATATTTAACTCTGTAAGCTCAGTACCCACCAGATTATCGGGAGAACAGATAAACAATGTTCAGAAACTAAGTAATTTGTTAAAATTCAACTAGTAGGCAGTAAAGCAGCTCATTTCATCTTTACTGTGTCACGCAAAGGGGAGAAAAAGAAAGATGATGCATTAAATCTCTGAAGCAACGCCACGCTTCCATGTGGAATTAGATTACAAAACACAGAGGGAAAACCCGCCAAGTCCATGTTTCTGACATCACCACCTTTAGAATACCTGGTAGACATTTGATAGTAGTGACTTAGGTCACAGACAGAGATGGAGAAATAAGCATTCCATTCAATTCATTTCAAACTACTCACCATAGGAATTATTAAAAACGTAAAGAACTTCTTTGTTAGAGCTGTGGTTCATTTTAGTGTCACCACAGTATAAACCTCAAAACTCCATGATCCAATTTATTGCTTATTTCTTTATTGTATTATTCATTTTACAGCAACATTATATAAGGCATTACTGGAAAGGAATTCACCTTTTCATTTTCGAAACGCCTTGTTTTCTGACACAGCACTGTGCAGTAATATAGATATGCAGATTCATTAAAAAAGAGCTGGCTTATAATTGCACTTTGTCTTTTGATGTATGTGTGTTAGGTAACAACCGATGAATTTCATTAATTATGAAAATAAAACACACTTTTCTGTATTTGACTTCAAAATAACCTCAAAATTATTTTTAACAGCAGCACATGTTCTATCTGTAAATTTATGCTACTCTTTTTTTATATTTAAAACAGAAACAGGCTTTGTGCTTTACAACAAATATAAATGGGGTAATTTGGATAATGAAAATAAATGAATAACAGCGGCACTAATAGAGCTGATCCTATTTGCAATGGCTCATTAACTCTGTACAGGACGCAATTCACTGCCCTGGATCAGGAGTTGATAATGGTGCAGCATGGAGTTATTAGCAAAGAACGGTGCAATAGGAAATTAACAGAAGGTCTGTTCATTCGCTGGGAAGTCAGGATCCCCTTTAGCATGTATAACCACTTTAAACCATGTGTTCAGAAAAGGCCATAAAGAGGGAAAAGTCAAAGAAATAATCTCAGTACTACTCCTACCACAAGCTAGTACTGATCAAGCTCACAGTAAGCACTTCAATGCAGTTGATCACTTAACCCTCACGGCAATCCTATCAGTTAGTTCCAGATATTATCCTCATTTTGCAGATAGGGAAACTGAGCCTCAAGAACTTGCTCTAAGTCAGACATTAATGAGTGGTGGAGCTTAGATTCAAACGCAGGCATTATGACTCCAGAGCATTCGCTCTTAACTCTTCATGGATGACAAATTGCCTTCCTGGCTCTGCTTTATCCCCAACTTCATCTAGAATGATCTAGAGCAAAGAAAAATCCAGTGTCTCTCAGTCTGAGATGTAAGGTGGGGAGACACATCAACACAGCTACCTCTTGGGGACAATGCTCAGATTCTAGTGGGGATGTCAAGGGGAGGATGTGGTTTGAAAAGACATTCACTAAACCTACTGTCTCCATGTGTAAATGACAGAATTAAAGCTGGACAAGGTTTTGGCCTGTGGGAGAGGCTGAAGAAATAACACAGGGGGCATAGTTAAAAAATGCTGATAAACAGTGACATTCTCTGACCTCTAGTCTGCCATTAACTAGCTGGAAGATCCTGGGAAAATTGCATAACCTAGCACAGCAATATTTCTCAGGGCTGGACAAGATGATCTCAAAGGTAGTGCTTTCACTCTTAGTAACAATTTCTGTGCTCTGGAGAAAGAATGAAAAATAAGTACAGGGTAGTAACTTTCTCATAAGGCAAACAATATTCAATTTAAAGGTTTGTCCTTCATTCTGAAATCAGCTTTCTTGTTATTAAAACTTCATTTATGAAATGATGGTGAAAGTACATGACAGAAGGTCTCCTTTTCTTTTTGAATGTTCTTAGCGTAATAAGAAGTAGGTTACTTCGTCTCATTCTATAAACTTTTTCGAATTGTTACAGGGTTATGAAGTTCCACACAGGGAACCACTACATTAATATATTTTGCAATTCAAAATGTTCAGGGTACTCTACTTTTCCACAGCACTTGACAGTTTATTAAGCATTTCACATGAATGATCTCACTTGGTGCTCTGAAGTCTGCGAGATAATCTTATTTTGCAGAGTAAAAATAGAATTTAGGAAGGGTAAGCAACGATCAAGATTACACAGGTCATCAAAGAAAATCCAGATTGTAATCTGTATCTTGTGACTTTAAATGCTACCTGCTTTCTAATTGGCGAGTGGTTCATAAATCTGGCCAAACACTAGGGTCACAGGGAGAGTGTCTGAAAAACATCAAATGGATAAACCTGAATTTCTGGAGGATGGGCCTAAGAGTCCTATCCTTTAAGAGCTCTCCAAGGGATTCTGGAGGGCAGTCAAGTTTGGGGACCAGTACTCAACATCACACTGCCTCTGTCCGGCCAGCCTCACCAGGAAGAATAGGGGCTTTGGAGTCAGAGCTGGGTACTTGTGAGCGAGTCCTATAATATACCTGAGCCTCAGGCCTTCATCTGTGACATGAGGATAATGACACCTAATATGCAGAGTTGTAAATATTTTTAGAAATATACGTAAAGTGCCTAGATATGGTAGTTACTAAAAAATGGAGGATATTTTATTATTATTATTACTACTACCGTTACAGTGAATATAGTGTCTAATACGACGCCTAATATTACTGAATAAGGTATCTCTTATAAGCAGCAATGATCCTAGAATTTTCCTGAAGCAAATTCACTATAGATAACCCCCACATTTACGACTTTTGGAACTGTCAGCAGGTTCCAGTTCCCTCCTCTGTGAAATAGTTATAGTTGTAAATCGCTAAGGTACCTTTTTGACTCTAGAAGTCAAAGTCTCCATAATTTTATTTAAGCGTTAAAGCCTCAGATGGCTTTGAGGAAGTGGATTTTAGTTGAGTATTAAACAGGCATAACTGAAATAACTGGTATTTAAAAATGACAAATCTCTTAGTTATGCCGCCATGTCCTATCAAGGTAAGACTATGTCCAAAGCTAGACATTTGCATCTCTACAGTTTATAATTTATATCTGTCTATCATCAAAATTATTTGAAGCAGCTTACCAACAAATGTGATAATAAGACAACAATGAAGCCAGTAAAAGAGCTGAGAATTCCCCCAAAATGGGGTAGAAATGGAAGAGAAGGGAAAATGGGGCAGAGGAGATGACTTTTTTCAGGAAGCCAGGAGAAGCTCTTTATAAAAACTGTACATTTAAGCTAGCGTTAAGATTTTTGACAGTGTTTTTAAGATTATGAACATATGACTTCTTAATGTTTCTTACCAAAGACCACAAATGCTATCACCGATAGACAGATGCAACCTAGATAAAGGAACTTTTTTCTAAGTAGGATGGAATTCACGTATGTCCACTCTTTCAGGGTAGCAGTGAGTGCTTTTCTTTTGTTGACTAACCTCACTCTTGTTCTTCTGAAAAAGTATATACTGCATTTAAGTATTCCATCGTTATTCCGCTATCATCTTTTTGTGGATAAGAAAAATTTTTTAATTGTTTTGATCATGTCAAACGTATTATTGGCAAAGCCAAGTAAATCTTCAGGATTGTTATCCATTTGGGAAAACTTCTATCATATTCCTCTCTCACCTTGCTGTCTTTCTCACATTGCTCTCTTTCTGCTCCTTCCCTCCTTTTTAAAAGTCAAGTCGTTTTTAATCATAAAAAAAGGCCATTACGGTAATGGTAGCAAGAATCTAAAAATGATATCACTTACAAATTCGTATTAAGTGGTAGTTTTTGATTCCCTGAGCATGAGTGGATTTTTTTTTTTTTTTTTTTTTTAACAACTATTCCCCTGCTCTGGTTATAGTCAAAATGAAAACTCCTTCTTGGTTTTAGACATTGTTTCCTTTCTGTTCCCGCTGTCACTGGCCTGGCCCAAGGTTCATGCTTCTCCTCACTTTGGCTGCTCTAAGAGCCTCCTTTTGAGCTGGTCTCTTTGCCTCCAGGGTCCTGAAAGTGGTCCTCACTCCACTTCAAGCATCCTGTAACTGCAGCTATATTCATCTTTCTAAAGCAGAGCTAGGGTTATGTCTATTCTCCACTAAAACTCTTTCTTGGCCACGCACTGCTGATCACGGTCTTGTCTGCCATTTCAAGACACCACGGTTTTCTCCCAAAATATCTCTCTCTCTCCTTACTGAGTACCTGGGGGGCATCCTGCTCTCTGGCCAAACTACTTGTTAGAATCTAAATGCAATCTGAACTCTTTCATGCCTTTACCTTACTATTGCCTCTAACGAGACAAATAAATGAAGAAAAGAATAATAACTAATTACAATTTCTGTGTACGTCACCACTCTATTCAGATATCCTCTAATTTACATTTGTCCCCAAATCTAACAGGTCACACTTATAAGAATCTAAGTTGAGGAGGCATGATTATTCTCGCTTCAGTCGTCAAGGTACATGAAGCCATTTGGCGGGGTTAGTTTAGGAAAAAAAGAGGCCACATTGAATTCCCATGCAGCAGAAACAAATGAAACCTAGTTTGCAGGTCAATCTTGTTTATTTTGGTTCATTCATCAGTATAATATAGTACCCACGACTCTGGACTAGATATCAGGGAACCTGAAATTTAATCCCATTTCTTCCATGACCAACCATATAACTTTCAGAAAATCACACAACTTTTCTGGTCCCTCGTTTTTTCTCATTTACAAAATGGAAATCTTTTTTTTTTTTGCGGTACGCGGGCCTCTCACTGTTGTGGCCTCTCTCGTTGCGGAGCACAGGCTCCGGACGCGCAGGCTCAGCGGCCATGGCTCACGGGCCCAGCCGCTCCGCGGCATGTGGGACCTTCCCGGACCGGGGCACGAACCCGTGTCCCCTGCATCGGCAGGCGGACGCTCAACCACTGCGCCACCAGGGAAGCCCCTGTCTTTCTTTGTTCAAACACTACACATACATAAGAAATTATTATTCTGTTTATTTGCCATTCCCTACAACATAGTCCCTTTCTGTATATATTTGCTTTATAATTCTCTGTCATTCCCATAGCTTTTGTAGATTCCATAATTACATCTCAACACCACTGAGAGTTCTAGAGAAGGAAGCAAATACCAAGTATCACAAACGGTTCAAATATACTGCTTTTTAGGATGTTGATTAGATCACCTCTTAGGCCTTTCCTAGCTTTAAAATAGTAAAATAGTTACTGATATGTAAACATCACTCCATCCTCCTAGCCAAGAAGTGCTTGGACTTGTCACAACTTATTTGTCTCATGACTCTAGACCTCATGAAGGTTTAGTATGTCTGTCTCTCTCTCATCTACACAGAACCTTGTAGGACGTCTCATACCTCTTGTAGTTCACACTACAGCTATTCCTTTTACATCTGAAAACAGATTTAGCTTTCAAATAGACATGTGAATTTGAAACAACAAACTACTGAAAGACATTTTAGGTTTATTCTTATATGGCTAGTTGTGATATCAGAAATTCTGAAGAGAGAAAAATTTCAACCAACGTCTTCTTGGGAGAGGCAAAGATTCTCAAATTGTCTACTACGTGAAATTTAAAAGTATAATCGTCAAGTATAGCACACAGGAAACTGTAGCAACTGCTTGCTCCAAAAACTAGGCAGGTCATCCTAATCCAAAGTCTAGACTTTGAACTCAAGATGGCAAACATATGAACTCTCCCTCACCTTACTAACTCCCCACCTAAAGTAGACATTGAAAAATTGATACCAGAAATCAAATCTCTTTGCTCTCCCTGTTAAAGATTTATCTGGCTGAATTCGACCTAGTTGACACTGCCATGGCTTTTCCTACAATTAGTCTAAATTTTCAGCATAACTGTAGATAGAGAAGCAACAAGTTCTCGTACAGTGTATGTGGAGATTTTAGAGCCAGTCTCACCTGAGCGATGATGAAGCTCTAAGTAAATGAAAGTTGATGCCTCTGAATACAGATAAACACACACACACATCCCACATTATTTCAGGGACAACCAAGGTAGAGGTAATTTCAGAGCCTAGTACAAAAGTGATACACAATGTTGAAGAATTTTGGTTCTTCTATATTGAAGTGAGACTCAAAGGAAGAAGAAACTCTAGTCCACTTTTCCTTAACACATAATACAGCTCTTGTAGCTTTAACTGAAGCTGAACCTCAATTTTCAAATAGGTCATTTGTAAACTCCAGAAAAAGTAACACTGATTCAGATAGCAGGACTACACAACAGCTACTGACACAAAACCCTCTGGAAAAATAGAATGAAAAGAAGCCAGCACTTACTTGGCACAAACCACTGATGCACATATCCAAAGATTCTGTGTAGCAGCGAGTCCCATCTAAAACTTTAGGTGCAAGTTCAACAACTAGGGCTGTTCCTTTGGCCTGGCACTTGAGGGAACATGGGTTGTCGGGGTCGTTAGACACAGGAAGCCATTCATAAAACTGGCCATGGTGCTTGACATCATTATGAGCTGAGCACTGCTGCGCTCGGAAATCACCTGCTTCTGGTGGGCAGTCCTGGAGAAGAAAAAGAGGGAAGGGAGAAGCACAGGTTAGGAGAACAGCCTCAAACAGAAAACTAGAGCAGCTATGTGCTCCAGGTCTTAGGAAACAAAGCAAATGTTCTGTCGTTACAGATGGACCCTCCCATAGCATCTGAAAGGTTATATGATTATTTGGCCCTCAGAAGGTAGAGATTTGAGAAAAGCCATCACCTTGAAATATATTTTCTGATAGAAGTGAAATGGGAAAGAAACCAACTTGAAATAGATCTGATGGATACTAGTTGGGAAAGTAACCACCTTGAAATATATTTTCTCAAAGATGTTTATTTGTCCATGGAGTTCCTCCACATTGTAATATTTTTGTTTCCTTGTAATTTAAGTAGAACTGAGTATAGTCACAGGGTTAGTTAAAAGTATCACTGTCATTTTCAGTTCTGATACCAAAAGCTATGACAAAATGTTATTTTAGCAACTAGGAGCAAGAAGTTATGATGATTTTGTTCAAAATTTTTTTGTGGGGTTGTTTGTGAGTTTTTTTCTAAAGCAGTATACTTAGGTTACACAGTATCCAGAATTAAACAGGGAGACCAAAATAGAGAAAACAGCACTTACACCTGAATTTCTTTGGCTTCAGGCAGCATGGCTGAATGTCTTGGACTCCCTCCTCAGATGGGAGTTGGATGCAATATGGTGGGTCTCTATGGGCCTACGTTTCCTTGTGTTTAGAACAGAGGCAATGATAATACTCAGCTCTCAAGGTCATAGTCAGAATTTCATGAGCTTTTGTTGGCCATGTACTGGCACAAGGAAGACAGTACATGGTAGCTATTATTGTGATTATTTAATGAAGCCACTGAAGAGAAAGTGTTGTTGGAGAATTAGGAAAGTCTCTGAATTTGAATTTGAAATCACACTGTATGAGACCAGCAGAAAACAAGAATGTTTTACGTGTGTGTGTGTGTATATATATATATATATATATATATATACACATTGCTGTACGCGGGCCTCTCGCTGCCGTGGCCTCTCCCATTGCGGAGCACAGGCTCCGGACGCGCAGGCTCAGCGGCCATGGCTCACAGGCCCAGCCGCTCCGCGGCATGTGGGATGTGGGATCTTCCCGGACTGGGGCACGAACCCGTGTCCCCTGCATCGGCAGGCGGACTCTGAACCACTGCACCACCAGGGAAGCCCTACATGTATATTTTATAAATGGAATTTTAAAATGTAAAACCATAACTAACCATGGCTATTATCTAATAAATGATAAACTGTAGTGAAAACAATTATGATTTAATTTAAAAAAGACAAATATCACCTCTCCCTCGGAGAAGCTGTTTGATAAGTAGGTCTATTTTATTGTACATGCATTCAGATTAGGATTTATTATGGAAGATTGTAGAATATCCATCTACAAGGATGGGTATTAATGACAGGGAAGACTTTCATTAAAATTTTTAATCTTAAATAATGCATTTTCATGTAGCCTTTTAGCAGTTCCTGATTACTACATTATCACTTTTAAGAGTTCTCTTTTAAAATGTTTCTTCTTCTGAAAATCTATTTACATTTAAATAAACATTGAGAGAATAACATTATGCTATTTTATAAAATGAAATCCTGACTCTTTCCTCAAATTTCAGTGTTACTATTAAGTAGCATATAACAAGCCTTTAATATTTCAGAAAGCATTAATTCTTCCTAGGCAAAATGGGTGTAAACAATTACTTATTTCAGTTGAAGTTAAACTAGCTCAAAATACAATATAAATTCTCGGGCTTCCCTGGTGGCACAGTGGTTGAGAGTTCATCTGCCGGTGCAGGGGACGCGGGTTCGTGCCCCGGTCCGGGAGGATCCCACACGCCGCAAAGCGGCTGGGCCCGTGAGCCTATGGCTGCTGAGCCTGAGGGTCCGCAGGCTGTGCTCCGCAACGGGAGAGGCCACAACAGTGAGAGGCCCGCATACCGCAAAAAACAAAAACAAAAAACAATATAAATTCTGAAAGGCATTTTATTGTTAGTATCATATATGTTCTCAGAGTGAATAAAATGTAATACTAAAGGAAAAGAATAAATTTTATGTATTCTTTAAATAAATAAAGTATACATGGGTACCCAACAAGGCTTAAGTGATTTTGAATACTGTCTGAAAAAAATTTAAAGATCATTAAACCAGTCAATAAGTGTGTGTTCCACTTTGTTGTGATAGTTAGTTGTTTGTTATAAGAAATAAAATAAAACTCACAATCCGCAAACCTATGCTATAAATCACAAAACAGGTAAATTGTATGATGCAACACAAACTATCTGAACTCAGATGTGTAACCCCATCTCCTTTCAGATGATGTGTTCCAAGATAAGAACACAAACAAACTTAACGTTAATTATTCATGAACTTATGTTCCAAAGGCAAGACCACAACTTGCGCAGTTTACAAACCCTACCACTCTCCAACTAGACCTCATTTACTAGCTTCTGTCCCGAAATAACCCTGTGATTAACTACAGCCCCAAACTCTGCAAGTCTTCTTCCCTAAATTCCCCCATCTGAGAAACTACAGGCTGTCCCGGTGCTTCTTCCCCTTGTTTAGCAAGTTTAATAAAACCAGCTTTA
The DNA here is from genome assembly GCF_003031525.2 of Neophocaena asiaeorientalis asiaeorientalis. Classification (NCBI taxonomy): domain Eukaryota; kingdom Metazoa; phylum Chordata; class Mammalia; order Artiodactyla; family Phocoenidae; genus Neophocaena; species Neophocaena asiaeorientalis. The sequence goes on along the minus strand of NW_020174922.1, from coordinate 6,010,427 downwards.
TATGATTAACATGTTTCCCTGGTGGCCGCTGCATGGGGGCTTCCACAGTTGAACTGATAGTTTAATTAATAATTTTTAAATAAAGTATTTTCAGTTGCATAATACCTGGCATTCCAAGAGTCAGCTGATTACTCAGTAGTACAGAAGAAATACTGAAGTGGACTCAATAAAGCAGAATACTGAGCAGACTGTTTAGAATGGTCCCAAACTTCCCTCATAATTACTTTTACCTTTTTTTTCTATAAATAAAAGTGAATCAGCTATAAGGGAATTTCAGGGTCAGGTTGAATCACCTCTGCATTAAGTAAGAAGGATAATATATAATTAAGAGACCTCTGAGTATGAACCTGAAATACTTTTCTGTATTTATCCAATTGCAAGAAAGGAGTGTCAATTACATTTTAAAATTGATGTTACATCATCTTAGTACAGACATAAAACTCCTACAGAATCTCTTATGAGTCCCCGCTGTTCAACAAAATGTGTTGAGTCTTCCCACCTTTACTAAAATAAATAAGACTGAAAGTCAGTCAAAAGTAAAATTACTAAAAAGTGAAGCTAAACTATTAAGACTTTTTGGGTTTCTTTTCAGTGACAAAAAAGTAGACATATCTAAACACATCACAGAGAATCAACAGGCAGACAGATGTTCCTGTTTGCCATTCACCTATATCTACTAGCCCTGAGAACACCTGCTATAGGTTTTTATAAACGTTCACAACCGGAGAAATGTCTCTGAGAATAATAATGCTTGCGAACACCTTTACTCACTTTATCACTATGGTCTTTCCTCCTGCCCCTACTTCTGCAGGGGTGGGAATATATATTTTGCTACATTGAGAATGCACTTAAAACCTGGAGTTCAGAGTTGGAAACTGAACTTGAACCTTCTTAATGTTTGAGTTTATTTGTACTTGGCAAAATGCAACTTCCTGTTTTAAGAAAAATGACTTAAGAAGGCTTATAAAACAGGTTCAGAAAGCTTCTTGGACATCAAATCGCTCTTACAAAATAACATTTTCATGATTTAGGTGTAAATGAATCAGAAACATATGAATCAAATTTCCCTTGAAATACACATGTTTAAAAATTAAGGGAAGAAGGATTTGGCAAACGCTTCTTTTGTTGAACCCAAAACATCTCAAGCATAGTTCAAGACACTCACTGAACTCCTGATGCATCTGGAATCACCCAGCTGCAGGAGTGGAAACTCAAGCAAAGTCATCATAGTTTCTTGTCCCACAAGTATCAGAAAAATAATTACAATAACTCTTACTTGTATACAGATTCATTATGTACAAAGTTTTTAGTTTTGAATTATAATTTGATGCATGAAACCACTACAGTTCTTGATCCTCCTAAAAAGTTAGATTTAGAAACTGATAAACCTAACTGCTTTGAAAAATATTTAACATCCTATCCTGGGCATCATTTTTGAAATATCTCATAGGTACTAATGATGAAGACAAATGAAATTGCTGAAAATTCTCATAGCTATCTGAACTAGACACATCCCCCACCAAGAACCTGGCAAAAAATAATGGTGTGGGAAAGATGCTCTGGACTAAAGACCCCCAGCTTTCAGCCAGAAACACTGTCCAGTAGAAACAGAGCAAGAGAGAGCAAAGGAATGCATTTCTTGGCCTTCTGTCTATTTCCAACTAACTGTAATGCCTGAGGATTGACAACTCTGTGTCAGGCTACTGAGCTAGGGCTTCCTCACTCTGAAAAAAAAATATTTTATTTAACATAGTCAGATGATCCCATGAATTACTGCATTTAGCCATTTAATACAGTATAATACTTTTTCTCTCCAATTTTAAAGCACTCAATCCTAACCGTGTCAGAGTTTTCTTCTTTAAAAGCACAAAACTAAAAGCTGACCTTTAATGTACTCCCATTATAATTCGTAAAGTCCGTGGAGTTCTGCCATAAATGAATCCAATTCAAAACATTTTCTGGTTAATTAACTAGCCAGTGGGAAAGATAAGATGGATCCCAGATGTCCCCTGATGATGACAGGTGGATCAGATTACATTGTGGGACAAAAGAGGGTCAAGCTTCCCAGAGTTTACTCACTGGGTGAAACGTAGAAGATTATAATCTCAGCAGCTAAGGGTGGTAGCATCAGAAAGGCTTTTAAAATGGTTCTGAAAAAATACAGATTCAGGGTCAGGAGAAACGTAACTTTTTCTCTTTTTCAAGATGACATTTTCCTTCCTGAGGGATACCCTTCTGCTCTACCTCTATCCTTAAGTATTCGGTGGTTGGCCTTTTCTCCTAATTTTGCCGTTTCAATGAAATTATTATATGAGTGCCATGGTAGAGATGCCATATTCTGATTCTTTGGTCGTATTTATAAAGTCAATATTAATACCTGATAGTATCAAGAAAATACTGGAAATTGTATTTAGGTGACCACTTGGACTGCAGTAACTGAAGAAATCTATCCTTCTCACTGCATTTCCCTATCTCGTAACTGTTCCTCCAAATTCCGTGTCTCCCCTCCATCCTGTCCTAAATCACTCACCCTCCATAAAAATTACTGTGCAAGAAAACAAAACTATAATTGCTTAATAAGGTGTCTAGTCTATCCTCCAGAAATTTGAGATTGCGACTCCATGATGAAAACATATATGGAAATTTATCAGCTACTTGATGACTTTAGAAAATTTTATTAGTGCTAAGTTTTACCCTCAGAATATTAGGAACCCTCAATGGTCTGATGGTAAAATGGAAAAAGATTACCATAAAAGATTTCTGCAGAATAAGTAGATGGAAGCTCTGAAGAAAATGCATCCTCAAGTTCTCAAATCTCAGCACATAAGTAGACACCTTTTATATATTTTGGCTTTACTACTTGGCTTTCTGCCTCTTTTATTTGAAGTTGAGCTGAGACTACTAAACAGTAATTATCCACTGATGCAATCCAATCTAATACGATATTTTGTTCTCAGAAACATAATTAACGTTTCAATTTCTATTTCCAACTCAGACTCCCTTCTCCTGAACTCCAGTCTCATATATACAACTGCTTCCTCACCATCTGGATGTCTAAGATATCACAAACTCATCATGTCCAAACTTGAATTCCCAATCCCCTCTTTCCCCCCCCAGAATTTGTTTCCTCTGAAGCCTTTACCATCCCAGTCAATGCCAATTCCATCCTTTTCAGGCCCCAAATCTTAAAGCAGCGGTTCTTATACTTGAGTGTGCATCAGAATCACCCGGAGGGCTTGATCAAAACACCAGATTATTAGGGCTCCATCCTCCAGAGCAGGGGAAACGTGCCGCACAGCAGGAGGTGAGTAGTGGGTGAGTGGGCGAAGCTTCATCTGCCATTCCCCATCACTCGCATTACAGCCTGAACCGTATCCCTCTGCCCCCCAACCCCCACGGAAAAATTGTCTTCCACGGAACTGGTCCCTGGTGCCAAAAAGTTTGGGGACCTCTACTCCAGAGTTTCTGATTCAGTAGATTTGGAGGCGGGGGGTAAAGGAATTTGCATTTTTAACAGGTTCCCCAGTGATGCTGCTATTGCTGGTTTGGTGACCACACTTTGAGAACCACTGCCTTGGAATGATCCTTGACTTTCACATCCAATCCATCAGGAAATGCTGGTTCTATACATAAAATTATACAGAATCTGACCACAAACTCGGCCAAGCCACCATCATGTCTTGCCTGCATTATTACAATAGTCTCCTAACTGATCTTCCTTCTTCTACCTTTGCTTTCCAAGAGACTTCTGTCAGAGCAGCCAGAATGACCTTATTAAAGCAGAAAGCAGATTGTGTCACATTTCAGCTACAACTCTGCCGTGGCTCCTCACTTCACTCAGATTAAAAGCCAAAACCCTCATCACAGACAGAGGTCAAGATGTGGCCCCATCACCTCCTTCTGTCTTCCTTATGCCCTTGGCTCCAGCCACACTGGATTCCCACTACACCTTCAACACTCCAGGAATACACTTACTTTAGGACACATGCGTTATCCATCCCTTCTGCCTAGAATTCTCTTTGCCCAGATTTCAGGCGGCTAATTAACCTCAACCTCTATCAAGTCTTGCTCAAATATCACCTTCCCAATGAGACCTACCTTGACTTTTCTATGCAAAATTGCAATTCCCACTACTGATTCCTTTTTATCCTCTCAAGTTTTCCTTTTTTCCTTCACACTTAATGACCTTCAAGTACACCGCATAATTTACTTATTTATTATGCTTATTTTTTGTCTGTGTCCTTCCACTAAAGTATAAGCTCCAGGAGGATGGGGATCTTTGACTGTTTGGCTCGCAAGCTATTATATACCAGTACGCAAAAGAAATTTTTTTGAGAATGAATGACTAACACATCAAATACATAAAACAGAAGTCATGTCTTTCATTGTAGAAACTCCTATTCTTAAAATCTTGCAGGGAATCTAAATCTTGATAGTTTCCTAATCAAGGAATCTTAGAAAATCTTGATGAAATATCTATTTTTTTCTTCTTTTTTTGAAATACAGATTGACAAGAATACTTTTTATTTCAGACACTAGGGAAACTGAGTAGGGATCCTTGCCTACTTTCTGAATAGGCAGATTGATGGTTCTTCCAGCATGTAAACAAATTTAATAGGGCAATATTAAGAAACATAAAATGTGCTGAAATAATTTATTATTCCATAAATAGACAGTTGTAAATTTTATATAACATTCACTGTTATATGCATGCACTATAAAGCACTAATGTAAGGTATCAAGCTTTATACCCGAATTTTGGCCACCTGCTTATACTAACATCAACATCATCAAAAGCATTTATTTGTGTAAGACTGCTAGCTGCTATAAAAAATGAAATTAAACATAGTCCCTGCCCTGTCTAGAGTCTATATGGAGACAGTTCTATTATATTTCAAGAACATAATATTTAAATCTCAAACACATCGCTATCAGTGCAAAGAACAGAAAATGGGGTCGATTTTGGAAGAAGGTGGTGTCACCGCAGGTAAAGGTCACTCTTGTCTCATTCTTCCTCCTATTTGAAAATACCAACAGACTTTCTTGGGACACTATATTTTCATGTATAATATATAAGACATATTTAAGAGTCCTTTGTTTTGTTCCTTTTTCTTCCTGGTATAAAAGATTTACAGATTTTCTTTATTTTCCTTCCAAACCATCAATACTTCTGGAAAGTAAGTGCCTATGAAAATGAATCATTAACCATTTTAACGCCTTACTATGGATCAGGGTCGGGCCCTATAAAATAACATCTTTACAGATTTGTGGTCCTGTAAAATAATATGGAACTCTTAAGTTTATTCAAGCTTTGGGTGTGCCCTACTCTGGGCCCACTAAGTGAATGCTGGTTACAGGTATATTAAAGAGCTCTAAACCAGTCCAAATGTGTTTATCCAGGTCCAGACATAAGAGACTCAAAATATATCACACAATAAATCATTAACCCCACCCTACTTACTTGATTAGAGCTTGTTATCTGAAAACAAGTGCTCTGCTTGGCTAGTTTTTAATGTCTCCAGGCATTTGACAGCTGATCTAAGTAAAAACATTTAAAACATTTCATTTTAAAAGTTCGTTTTTTTCCTCCCCCGTTTGGGTAGCTTTTATTTCAGTGTGTTTCTTTTTTCTCCTTTGAACAATGCAGACTTTTGGAATCCAATTCCCTTGAGGGATTTGTAGGCCTGGTTGTTGTTTGTCATATTAAACTCTTAAAATTCTCTCCATTTTGAAAATATTCATTCCCTGAGGGCTTTTATTGTTTTTAGTCCCTTTCTCTGAATTAGCTCCAATTTAGTAGTATCTTTTCTTAAATCAGCATTTCTGACTTTTTATTGTTTTTTATTATTGTCTAAAATCAATGTTCTCTCTCTCCCCAAATTAACATATTCGAAGTGGTAATTTGTAATCCTTTCTGGAACATGGCATACAATTTCATTTTAAAAGCATTCAAGTCTACAGGGTTTTTTTGTTTGTTTTCAGACTGTATTTACCAAAATATTTGCGGTGGACAGTCAGGTTAGAGGAAGGACTCATATAAGGGAAATATTTTAGCATGTAAATACTTAAGCTGTTACTACTGCTGGGGCCTGCTGGGTAACAAATTCATTATGTTTCTATTTATAAGTGGGAAAGGTAGTAAAGCTTGATATATGACAAAGGAGCAAATACGGAGGCTGAAGCTGTCTTCCGACGCTTACGCCAGCTGCTTAAAGAAAACTGGAAAAAGATACCACCCAGAGCAATTCAAAGATAAATACAGGAATCCCCTGCTTTTCCAAAGTTCGCTTTACGCCATTTTGCTTTTACGAAAGACCTTACATTAGCACCTGCTTTTGCCAAGCAAAAGAAATCCGAAGAGGATTTTTGCTTTTACAAAAAGAGGTGAAAAGCAAAATGGTGTTCAGTGTTTATTTTGCAGCAGGCCTAGACACCCACCCCAAGCAGGGAAAGTGGCGCCACCAAGCTCCTTCCCCAGGAACTACACTCTGCATCTCAGCATCAAGCCTACATTTGAACGGTGTCTATGAGCACCCGTGCTTTAACTCCATTTATTCTGTGCACCTGTTAGCAAGATGCATCCTAAGGTAATTGCTTCTTTGTTTTATGCCATTTCAACTTAGAAAAGGTTTCATAGGCATTCTCTACTTTCAGATAGGGGAGAAACCTGTACCATGTTAGACAATTCAGAGAAGACCATAGTATTCTCTTCTCTTCTCCATCCCTGTCTATAACAAACTGCCTAGTGTTGCCTGCAAGCTTAACTTCTTTTCGGCTGTCACTGAATCCTGACAGCTGTCTGTTTTCCTGGCACTGTATCTAATCAATGCTCTTTTTTGGAGGCATGTAATACAGTACCATGAACACCTCTTGAAATACCTCTGTCCTTGAAATACTTCTGGGCACTCGATAGGTAAGTTTTTTGAAGCAAGCAATTTAAGGTTCCTGAGTTACTTCCTACAAAGCTGACATCAGGCTGCTATTTGAATTATTATCCAGTCAGTTCACTGAAGTTTATATTAGGAGTGAAGCTGCTTCCCAGCTTGGAGAAGGTTCCAGGTCAATGGGTAGAGGAGAAAGACATCTATTCTCCAATCAGTGGAATGGAATAGTGCCTCCTCTCAGCCAGATTCCTCTTTGGATGGTAGATTCTAACCCTGACCACAAATACAAGTCATCCTGGCAAGAGACAGGTTTCCAAAGAGAGGAAATCAGATGTCCTCAGACTGTACATGGTACCAGTGAAGATTAGCTGAGTCTTTCCTTGTAGACTGTGGAGTGAGGGGAAAGAGTAAGATTACCATGGATAAAACGATCAAGAGCTTAATGACGTTCTCTTCCTTCCCTTGTCTCTTCCCAACTTCTAGATCAGAATTCCTATTCCAGACACCCACGTTCATGATTTACGACATAAACTGACCTTTTAAATGAAGTATTCTCATGGGTATGGTGACAATACTTTCCACAGCAAACGTTAGAATTCATGCTTGATAAATTTGAGGATACTTATGGCAACACCAGGGAAATCACTGAAAGTGGGATTATCTTAGAAAAACTGGGTAGCCACGGAATCAGAACAAAGCAGAAAGTAAAACAAGCAGGGTGGGGAGTTTCAACTCAATTGGTGTCAGGCAGTGGTCCTGGGTAGAAGGGAGACCCCCTCCCCCATAGGTCTGCTGTAGGGTAGAGTAAAAGCTTCCCTTACATAACCAGAGAAAGAGTCCACCCTTCCGTTTACTGTGCTCAAGTGGGACCTAGAAATTGTTTGCTATCTTTCCCCAGTTCCCTTTCTAAATTTCTTTATTTTCTCCATTCCTAGGAGCCCAGGACCTACGTGCTGTCACAAATCATACCTCTGCCTTCTCTTTTCACATCCCAAACCTCCTCTTCACCCTGCAGGAGAGGATGGGTCCATCACTGCTCCTTTAATGCTTTTCTTACCAGCTTCCAAATTGGCAGCTATGAATTGGACAGCTGGGCACTCTTTTCAGAACACAGTGAAATGCGTCAGTTCCTAAAAAAACCCCCAAAAAGGCTATCCCTCCGAAGGATCTCAATATTCACCCTGGCATAAAGGGGACTGGCACTGTCATATGGTGGCTCTGTAGGCAAATGGGACAGAAATGAGTTAGGACCAGTACAATGTTTAAATCAGTATTGGCACATAGTAAGCACTCAATAAATGTCAGGTATTATTAATATTACCAACACCATGGAGGGGAGCATTATACAGCTCCTGGGGGCTTCAGAGGAGCCTGAGACAGTGCTTGTTTCATCCAGCTTTGCCTTCCCCATTGCCTTGCTGCCTCTAGCACTACTTTATTTAGTTGTTTTAACATAATTTTAATTAAAGGGACTTAAATGAATGTCTTAACATATGAGTCTAATCAAATACTATCCTGTGCTAAATTTATTGGGTTCTAAGTTTGATGGATGACAACACTCAACTTTGTTTATGCTTCTTAGTTTGCTGATCTTGGACTATGGACATATTTTAAGAAACCAAAAAAAGAATTAGAGAAATATATTTCCTGACCCCTAAAACCCAGTATTTTCAGGTTGTCCTCTGAAGCCTGAAGCACTTCCCCTGAGCCCCCATCTCATCCTGAAGAGCCCTTGGCTTCCAAGTTGATTTTCCTCTCCTCTTCCCCTAAAACTTCCATTTCCTTCCGTGGGCTGTACTAGGGAAGAGGGACGACGAAAGCAAACTGATTCAAGCTATCTACAGTCAGGTTTGGATGAACCACAATGCTTTCTAATTAATCACTCCCAATAGCTATTAATTTCCATGCGTTCACAAAACATGGAGACACTAGCTGAGCACTAGGCTAGAGTGAAAGGTTAGATATTCTCCCTGCCTTCACGGTGCTCACAATTTAAAGGGGGAAGATAGGTATTGTGACCATAAATCAAGCTTTTATTCTAACGATAGAATTACAGGCAGAATGACAGACAATTCAAAACTGGAGGATAAGTTTTGGACAGAAGTCACCTCCCTTCTTATTTGGTCTCCTTTAAGGCTGAATCTGAAAAAGGAGTGAAGGAAAAGGGCCGCTGAAACTGTTTCTCCCCCTGAGTGTCCTCAGTTTTGCTATGGGGTCAGTCTGCTTTCTCTCTTCTATATGGTGTGACAATACAACAAATACCTCAGCAGGTTTCCGAAGGGAGCTGACCTAGCTTTACCTGTTCCATAGCCTCAGATCTCCCCTCTTCTCTCCATCCACCCCACACCTTATATCAGAATAGCTGCCATTCCCTCAGTGCTTTGCTGCTCTGGCTTACATTATCCAACATGGCCTCCCTGTATTCACCTGGCTGAGTCCTTAAAGCTTAAGTATCACTTCCTGGTTTCCTTCTACAACAACAACTTCTTATCCTCAGGCTGAGAGAGGCAGCTCCCTCTGAGATGCCATAGAATCCTATACATACCTTCATCCTTGGACTTAACACACTATATTATATTCTTGGTTTACCAAGGGCCTAGTAACAGCCTGGCACAAAATCAATGCTAAATAAATATCTGTCAAGGATTGAATTAAGGGACTTCCATATGCAACAATATATAGAGCCAGATATTTTGACAAAGCTTCCCACTACAGAACACCTAAAAATTCTACATTCAAGTAAAAATAACATTTAAAAAAATGTTATATGCACAACTGGACTGGCAAGGAAGTTTCCATAGAGACAAAAAATTTGAGAAAGCATAAATTCACAGAGGAAATTGATGGATGTCCAAAAAGGATCTGTTGGTTTCTGGTGGTTTACAACTTTCCATTTTAGTAGGCTATAAGAGCAGGAGACAATGGATAAAGTGTATAGACTGCAAGATGTGGAAGAGGATCAGATCCCCTCATAAGATCCCCAAAGGGCAAAGATCCCCTTTGCCAAGACCCTAAGCAAAACCCTCAGAGAAAAAGTAAACTAGGAAAAGAAACAAAACACTTAGCTTCTGGAAAGGGCCAAAAAATGTAGATAGTAAAAATATTAGTGGTTTCTGGGTATGGAGGAGGGAGCAATGAATAGGCAAAGCACAGAAGATTTTTAGGGCAGTGGAATTATCATATTCTCTATAAAACTACAATGGTGGATACATGTCATACATTTGTCCAAACCCGTAGAATGTACAACATCAAGAGTGAACTCTAATGTAAACTATGGACTTTAGGTGATAATGATGTGTCAATGTAGGTTCACTGATTGAAATAAATACACCACTCTGGCGGGGAATGCTGATAGTGTGGAAGGCTGTGCATGTGGTGGGCAGGGGGCACATGAGAGATCCGTATTTTCTGATCAGTTTTGCTGTGAATCTAAAGCTGCTGTAAAGTTTATTTAAAAAAATAAAACGGGCTGATAACAACAAACCAAACCAACTCAGCTTCATGAAGGGAAATAATAAGGAAACTTGCCTATCTCAGCTTGGCTATGGGTTAAGGGTGGGGCTAGAATTCTCTTTCTAGGGACTCATGAGAGTTCAGGACACAATTCGCACAACACGGACAATGGAAAATTTAGTTTAAAATGGTCTTGATGATCTTGAGAAAGAAAAACGGAGCTGGAGGAATCAGGCTCCTGGACTTCAGACTATACTACAAAGCTACAGTAATCAAGAAAGTATGGTACTGGCACAAAATGAGAAACATAGATCAATGGAATAGGATAGAAAGCCCACAGATAAACCCACGTATGGTCACTCAGTCTACGGCAAAGGAGGCAAGAATATACAATGGAGAAAAGACAGCCTCTTCAATAAGTGGTGCTTAAAAAACTGGACAGCTACATGTAAAAGAATGAAATTAGAATACTCCCTGTCAAAAAAACAAACAACCTAATCAAAAAATGGGTGGAAGACCTAAATAGACATTTCTCCAAAGAAGACAAACAGATGGCCAAGAGGCACATGAAAAGATGCTCAACATCACTAATTATTAGAGAAATGCAAATCAAAACTACAATGAGGTATCACCTTACACCAGTCAGAATGGCCATCATCAGAAAATCTACACACAATAAACGCTGGAGAGGGTGTGGAGAAAAGGGAACCCTCTTGCACTGTTGGTGGGAAAGTAAATTGGTACAGCCACTGTGGAGAACAGTATGGATGTTCCTTAAAAAACTAAAAATAGAACTACCATATGACCCAGCAATCTCACTACTGGGCATATACCCAGAGAAAACCATACTTCCAAAAGATACATGCACCCCAGTGTTCACTGCAGCACTATTTACAATAGCCAGGACATGGAAGCAACCTAAATGTCCATCAACAGAGGAATGGATAAAGAGGATGTGGTATATATATACAATGGAATATTACTCAGCCATAAAAAGGAACGAAACAGTGCCATTTGCAGAGATGTGGGTGGACCCAGAAACTGTCATACAGAGTGAAGTAAGTCAGAAAGCAAAAAACAAATAGCATATATTAATGCATATATGTGGAATCTAGAAAAATGGTACAGATGAACCTATTTGCAAAGCAGAAATAGAGACACAGACATAGAGAACAAATGTATGGGCACCAAGCGGGGAAAGGGTGGTGGTGGGATGAATTTGGAGACTGGGGTTGACATATATACACTACTATGTACAAAATAGATACTAATGAGAACCTACTGTATAGCACAGGGAACTCTACTCAGTGCTCTGTGGTGACCTAAATGGGAAGGAAATCCAGAAAAGAGGGGATATATGTATACATGTAGCTGATTCAGTTCTCTGTACAGCAGAAACTAACACAACATTGTAAAGCAACTACACCCCAATAAATAAAATAAAATAAAATGGTCTTGGTTAGTACTGATCACCACCTCATTCCAATATCATCGTCCTCAAAAGCAAATGTAAATTCTCCTAGAAAGTACACATGTAAATCCAGGCTACAAGAAACTCTCTCTTAAATGCCAACAATCATGAAAGCACATAGAAATATCACAACATATATGAGGAAACAAGGTAACATGAGACGATAGAAGCAAGAAAATCAAACCGACAGAAAGTTACCATAGTTAAATTATTAGACACAGGATACAAAATAAGAAAATACAATGTACTTAAGAAAAAATTTTAAAAAGAATGGTGAACATATAACCAAAGAAAAGTGTAATCAGATATACTTTACAAAGAAACAAATAGAACTTAAGTAAATGACAAATATAAATGACATTAGAAATTTGATATGCGGAATAAAAAGCATATTAGTCACAGCAGGGGAGACGAACTGTTCAATGGAAGAAAGAGTTGAACAAATTATACAAAATCCAGGAGAGACAAAGATACAGAAAATATGAACAACAGAATAAGAAATATGGATTATATAGAGCAAATCATTTCCTGAGAATTTTCCAGAAATAATTAAAAATACAAATCCCTAGAGTTAGAGGCCAAATGAAAATCAAACAGGATAAATAATGATCTGTTCCTACACAAACTATAGCTAACTGAAGAATGCCAATAATAAAGATAAAATCATGAAAGAAGTAAGAGAGAAAAGACAAAGGAAGAAGAATTAGAATGACAGCTGACTTCTCAACAGCTACAGTGGAAATTAGAAGTCAGTGGACAATTACCTTCATGTTGAGAGAAGATAACTGTCAACCTAGAATTATTTTCACAGCAAAAATAAATTTTAAGAGAAATAAATACAGATATTTTACATAAACAAATACAGAAAACAACTAAGAGAACTTATTTTCACTAAGCCCTCACCAAAATACCTCCTAAAGGATATACTCCAGATTGAAAAAAATAGAGCCTTGAAGAAGATCTGTGATTTAAGAAAAAATATGGATCAAAGAACATGGAATATTTTCAAGTATACCTAAATAAACAATGACTATATAAAGTAATCTGATAATAAAGGTGAGCTGACTATATAAAGCAGATTGTATAAAATACTAAATCTGTGAGGTTAATAAAAATAGAGCTAAAACACATGACAACAAAAGCTCATAAGTCTGAAGGAGGGAAATCAGAGTTAAAATGTTCTAAAAGATTTAAATTGTTTGGTAGGCAGGTATTGATGCTACTTAACTTTGGTCTTCAAGTATGCACATTAAAATTTAGAGTATCCATAAAAGAATAGAAATTGATGTATAACTTTAAAACCAGCAAAGGGAAAGAGTAATAAGAAAAAGAGAGTCTCAATAGTTCAAAGAAGGCAAGAAAGATTAAAAAACCACTGGAAAAACAGGACAAATAGAGATTACAATATAAGATGGTAGAAATAAATCCATATTACCAGTGAACCCAGTGAACGCAAATAGAGCAAATAAAGCAAAAATCATCAGATTGCAATTAAAAATTTGTTTACATTAGATCCTCATAAACTTAAAGATAGAGAAAGGTTGAAAGTAAAAGAAGAGAAAAAGATGTATGAGACAAACCTAATCAAATGAAAGGTGGATTGGCTATATTAATATCAGATAAAACAGATTTAAAACCAAAAGCATTACTAGTGATAGAGATGATCACTACATTATAAATAAAGGTTAAATTCCCCAGGAAGATAAAACTATTTTAAAATATATATCTATCTAATAAGACAGGTTTGAATTATTCCAGACTACAAGGTGAAATTGGCAAATTAACCATTCAAGTATAATAGTTTTAAAATCCTTCTCTCAAGCAGGTTAAAAAAAGAATTCATTGAAGATGTAGGAGATTTGAAAAACACATTCAAAATGCTTGACATAAGTAGAAGCTTACACCCTCAGATCAAGGAATACATGTTCTCTCCAAAAACACATGGCTATTAGGTCATAAAACAAGTCTCAACAAACTTCAAAGAAACAGAATGCAAAGATCATTTTTAAAAACTTACAATGCAGTTGTTAGAGATTAATAAAGAAAGATAAATTTTCAACTGCCATATATTTACAATTTAATAAACAGGCTTGTAAATAATTTATGACTTGAAGGGACCATAATGGAAATTGAAAAATACCTAGAACTGCATGATAATGAAAAATCTCCTTATCACACCATGGGAAGCAACCAAAGCAGTACTTAGTGGAACATCTACATGTGAAAACAAGACAGGCTGAAACTTAATACACTAAGCATCAAACCTAAGGCATTAGAAATAGTACAGTAAAATAAGTCCAAAGAAAGTAGATGAAAGAAAATAATACAAAGACCAATGAAACAGAAAAAACAAAACCATAGACTCAACAAAGCCCAAGAGCGGTTATTTGAAAAGACTAAAAAAATAAACTTCTGACAAACTTTATTCAATGATAAAATTAAGAAAAAAGAAATCCCAAACATACACTATAAGTGATGCAAAAGTGGAGACAGCTATGGATTCAGCCAAAGTTAAAAGATAGTTACAGGGCCTCCCTGGTGGTGCAGTGGTTGGGGGTCCGCCTGCCAATTCGGGGGACACGGGTTCAGGCCCTGCTGTGGGAGGATCCCACATGCCACGGAGCGACTAGGATCGAGCGCCACAACTGCTGAGCCTGCGCTCTAGAGCCCACGAGCCACAGCTACTGAAGCCTGTGCGCCTAGAGCCCATGATCCGCAACAAGAGGGGCCACCGCAATGAGAGGCCCACGCACCACAATGAGGGGTGGCTCCCACTCGCTGCAACTGGGGAAAGCCCACTCATGGCAGCGGGGACCGAACGCAGCCAAAAAGTAAATAAAATAAAAATAAATAAATTTAAAAAATATATATAGTTACAGAAAAAATATGGCCAACTTTAAGCCAAAAACTTTGAAAACTTAGTCTTAGAAAAATAATTATTCAAGAGGGAAAGGGAATGATTCAAGAAGAAGCAAAAATAATAACAATAAAAGTAAATTTGTACGTAGAATTGACTATGTATCAGGCACTGTCCTACATTGTTTATGTATACCCCCTCCTTTAATCCTCACAACAACCCTATGTGGCCCATTTTATAGATCAGTAAACACAGGCACAGTGAGGTTAAATGACTTTTACACAGCTAATAGGTCAAAGTTGAGATTAAACCTAGATAGTTTGGCTCCAAATTTCATTCTTTTGCCCACTATGCTATGTTTTGTATGCCTTTAAAGAAATTCAATCAGTTAATTAAAAAATCGTCCTACAAAAAACACCCCAAAAAACCTCACTCCTGATTTTATAAGCAAAGTTTACTAAACATGCAAGGAACAGACAACTGTATCTAAAATAAACTCTTTCAAAGACTAGAAAAAGAGAGAACATTCCCAATTCATTCTATCAAAACCAGATAAGGATTGTGTAAGAAAGAAAATTACTCATAAACATAGAGGCAAAAGTCTTAAACAAAATATTAGCAAACTGAAACCAGATGCTATGCAAAAAAATATACATGACCAAGTTGGGTATATTCCAGAAGTACACCCACAAGATTAGACACAAATTAAAAAGTCACATAATATCAAGCACTCGCAGGGGTATGGAACAAAAACGTGTACAATTCTGGTGGGAGTGTGAATTGAAGCAATCACTGTAGAAAACTTTGGCATTACCTTGTGAAGTTTGAACAAGCACTAGCTTGCTTTGTATTTGTTTACTGTCCTTTCTGATTATTTTTTCTCTAACTTCTATTTAATTGGTAAGATTCTCTTTATTTTCTAGTATTTCTTCTTGTTTTGAAACTAGAGATTATATTTCTATTCTTTTAATGGGTATTTTATTTCTTTTTCATATACATTTCAACTTAAATTTTCTAAAACTCTAACTTTATTTTGTTTCTATCATTTTCCCAAAGGAAGGAAGGATTTTAATACATGCTAAACACTGAGAAGCTATTAACACACAACATGAAATAAAAACAAAGCTAATGGTCAACAGTTGGTTTACTGACTGTATTCATTTTCTATTTGCTGCCTTAACAAACTACCATAAACTTAGGTGTTTAAAACACAAATTGATTATCTCACATTTCAGTAAAACAGAAGACCAGGTACATGGCGGCTCAACTGGGTCCTTGGCCTAGACCTTCTTTCACAAGGTCAAAATCAAGGTGTTGGAAGGGCTAAGTTCCTTTCTAGAGTCTGGAAATGAATCCACTTCCAAGTTCATTTGGGTTGTTGGCCAAATTCTGTTTTATGGGATCGTAGGACAGATACCCCTCTTTCCTTGCTGGCTGTCAGCCAGAGGCCACACATACTTCCGGAGGCCTCTCTCTGGTCCTTGGCTGTTACCCCCTCTACCTCAGAGCAGTAATAAGTAGCACATGAAGTCCTTCTTGTGCTTGGAGTCTAATTTCTTTTGCCACATCTTTTCTGCCTCCAGTTACAGAAAGTTCTCTGCTTTTAAGGCTTCACATGATTATAATGGGCCTACCTGGATAATCCTGTCTATCTTTCCTGTCTTAAGGTCTATAACCTTAATCACATTGGCAAATTCCTTTTCACTATGTAGCATAGTACATATTCACAAATTCCAGGGATTAGGACATGGATATCTTTGGGATACCATTCTGCCTACCACACTGACTATAGCTATCAGGATAGGTTAGCTGATTCTGAAAATACAAACCTTTGGTTTACCAGCACAAAGGTTTATTTTTTACTCATGCAATCTTAGACTCTCCAGAGCAGCTGTTATCTATAAGGTAACTGAGTGACCCAGGCTGAGAGAGGATGTCCAATAGTGCTTCTCAAACTTTAATGTACGGAGGAGTCATCTGGGGATCTCGTTAAAGTGAAGATTCTGATTCTTCAGGCCTGAGACGGAACCTGATTCTCCAGTTCTCACACGAGTCCAGCAAATGCTGATGTTGCTGGTCCCCAAACAACCCTTTGAGGAGGGTTTCAGAACACAGTTTCCTTTGTCAGTACTACAAGGGAAGACAGAGCATGGAGACCATCAAAGTGACCTTAAATGGTTTCATCCTGAAAGTAATATACTCACTTCAACTCACATTGCAGTGGCCAAAGCTACTCACATGGTCATGCCTAGCTTCAAGGGGTTAGAAAAGTTCACTCCTCCCATATGCTCATTAGAAAAAGAAAACCAGGAATATTAGGGCAGGGCAGAAATGTAACGTGTGTGCATAGACAAGACACACTGTCACACCACTTTGGCCTCATCATTGTTTTCTTCTATGCCTACCCGCTTTAGGGTCCAACTTTTTCTTTCTGAACCACATCCTATATTAATTATTTTAGTGAAAGTCTGTGGGTGGTAAACTCTCTTGTCGTTGTACATAAGAACATGTTTTGATTTTGCCTACACTCTTGATTGATAGATGAAAGTACCAAATTCTACGCTGACAATTATTTTCCAGAACCACTCTGAAGATACTTAGCTCATTACCTTCTGGACTCTTCTGACTGAGAAGCTTCTGCCATTAATCTAATTTTCATTCCTTTGTGGGTCACCTGCTGTTTCTCTGATAGCTTTTATGTTGGAAAGCTAATGATGTTGACTATGATATGTTTGGGTATGTATTCTTATTTTTCCTGTTCAGCAGGTTCACTACAATTCTAGTCTGAGGACTCTTGTCTTTTTTCCTTTCTGGAATATTCTAAATGTCATTCCCTCCATTCTCTTCTTTGGAAACTCCTTTTACATGCATGTTGGAAGCTTTTATTCACTGTCTATCTCTCTTAAGGTCTCTTTCATATCATGTTTCTCTGGAATTTTGAGCTGTATTTTGGATAAATTTTTAATTGCTATCTTCAAATTCACTGCTTTTCTCTTTGCAACCAGTCTAGAATTTATCTTATCTCTTGAGATTTTTATTTCAATTACTACATTTTTTTATTGCAAAATTTCTAATAGTTTTTTTCTTTATCCATCTATATATTTCTTCATTTCTACCTAGTTTCCTCTCTCATTTACTGTTTATTTTTAATGGTTACTTCTCAATGAGTTTCTTTTAAACACACAGCCAATTGTCAATACTCGTGGTAGTTACGTTCTATAAAGTTGACACAAACACTGAATTGGTGAATTGTGAACCGCTGCACCTAGGAGAAATACAGTTCCCGTGTGTTACTGGTCACAACACTTTAGTCAACAGAGCAATAAGTAGCCTTGCATTATGTGTGTTTCTATTTAAAGACATCTTATTTAAAATACATTGATGATTCATTAACATTGAACTCACAGCCAACAGCACTCTGAAAACTGAAGAAAGCTTATCTAACAGACTCTTTTCCTCCATAAGCACTTCCCAGCCTTCTTGAGCTTAGAAACACTAGGCAGCACTTCAGCTGGGGTTATTTTAAACAGTGAAATCACCAACAAAAAAGCACAAAGATGGGAAACGCTTGGCGCTAAATAGACTAAATAGAAAGGAACACCTGTTTACGGTCCGAGAGCCGAAACAATAAGGCAGCATATCACCTTGTTCCACCTCAGCTGGGAACGTGCTCCTTGGGCAACTCAAAATTTGGGTCCCTCTGCGCATGTCTGCGAACGACTAAGGATAGATGGACTTCAGAAAACTGGTGAATTCACAATGACTGGAACCCACAAATAATGAGGATCGACTGTACCCATTTTAAAGTTTTTGTCAAACTGTTTCAGATACTTTTATCTGGAGTGAATGTTAATTTTGTTGGCATTCTTGGTACTGTATTTCTTGCACGTGCTTTGGAATTTTTCTTTGTAGGCTTATTTTTAACGGAATGATTTGGCTTTTCTTTTTTTCCTCTCCATCCTTGTATCTTCTAATAGTTTCGTGATTATGTCCACATGGTTCACACAGCCCCCAGTTCAGAATCTCAAAACTTGTATTTTGGGTTTTAATCCATAATGAGGAAATTGAAAGTCCATCACAGAGCTAAAGTATAGTTTGGTAGGTGCAGTCCGTGAAGTCCAACAGTCTCTTATCAACGTCCACCAGCTTTTCTAGACTCACAGTTTCAGATAAGCACTCGTCCCAAGCAATAGGTCATGATACTTTTTAAAAATATTCTTTAATTCTCTCCACAGACATGTCCTCCAAACTCCTGACACGGAGTTCTCTAGCTGGCTTTGGTGCCCCTTACTCTATAAAATAAGTTCAGTCCCTGTTATCCCACAGGAGTTGAACTACTGCTAATCTTTGCTGACTTCCAGTCACGGAGCCAAAAAGCCTTTGATATCAGCCCTGTTCACCATCTTGCATTTTGCTTCATTTTTGGTCCATGGACATTTTGATCTTGCTTTTGAATCTGGCTATGTCATTGCTTTATCACTTTATATTTTATCTGACATTGCTGCTTGTTTGGAAATGGAAGGAATAACAGATTGATTAGAAGCCCGCTTAGCTCTTTCCTTATACTTTTTTTTCTTTTACAACTTACCTTATTCTACATAGGATTAGAAATATCTGCATTTGTGTCTTTTTGGTCTTCCTGCCTCCAATTTCAACACATTTGAAAATAGAAACTGTCTCACATAAATCAAGTATTTGCACGCTTAGCAACCTATGCCTGGCAGCTCATTTAGTTTCATTCCACGAGGCACTCTGCCAGGGGATGAGCTGCAGTAGTCATTTCTTCCTAAGTCTCTGTCACATTCCCACTTCAAGCTTCTATCTGGGTCGCCAGAGACCAGCATATATCTTATGCAATTCAGAAACTGGGACTTGGGAAAGTAGATTTTAAGGAGTTTGACTCAATAAATTTATATCCTCTTGACAGGTGGAGAAGCTCAAAGGGGAGGGAATTTGGTATGTTTTCAACAAGAATTTTTGGGTTTGCCTTTTCTGTTGTATTTAATTTGCACATTGAAAGTCCTTAACAGTTCATATACTTCTAGCCTTGAAGGATGATAATTGCTACAGTAAACTTATTTGGCTGTTTTCTTAAAAGGAGAAACATGTTGGAATAATGTTTGACCTTTTAAACTCTTTACATTTCCGTTTTGTTATTTGCTAAATGAGAGTTAGTCTGGATCATCTGTATAACTGATTGTGTTACGGGCTTTGGCATTGTTCAAAACACACAGCCCCACTCCTAGCATGACCTAGATAAAGTATCTAGTGTGACCTAGATAAAGTATTTCATCTCTTTAAATGGTCAAATTTCCTTATCTGTAAAATCAGGATAATATTCACTTTTCAAGGTGGTGGTGAGAATTGGAAGAATTAGGGAGTGGAAAGTCATTAGCACCATGCCTGGCACATGACAGATACCCAAACTATACTACTTTCTTTCTAATTCTACCATCCTGTAAGTCTATGACTTTGCCAGGATCCCTTTGAAGTGTATGATCAATGTTCTACTCTTTTTCAATAAGGAGGATTTGGCACACAGAGGTTAAAGCTGTATGCCCAAGGTTGTGGAGTTTGCTGGAAAATGGGGCTCAGAGCAGCTATTCTCAATCTAATAAGTCCTGACACTCTATAAAATGATGAATTCAGCCTTCAATCCTCTTCATCAGTTGAGTGATGAAGGATTTTTCTTTCCTCCAAAAGTCTATTAAGCCATTACTGTACCATTAATAATGAGACACACACCTGACAAAAGGTCCAGCTGAACTTTTTCCTTAGAAAGTTTCAATATGGCAATGGATCATGATAATATTGAAGGAAACAAATTCTGGGTTGACCAAGTAGGCCTTCTGTTCATACTAATAGCCTTAGGAAAACAGCTGCTTCACACTGTCTATTCACATTGGCACACTGTCATGAAAAGAACATGGCTGCTATATGAGGCCCTTTGATTTCTAGTCAGTCAGCATCACATGTGTGAACTAGAACTCCGTGTGTGACTCTTCAGTTCAGAAAAGCCAGCTCCTATCACTCAAAGGCCATTTACAAGTATTTCCAACACTCCTTCTGACTTCTCCATGAGACGATGCTGGCTTAGAAAAAACTAATTATGATCAACTTAGGG
>NW_020174922.1:5964767-5989455 GCF_003031525.2 Neophocaena asiaeorientalis asiaeorientalis | reverse complement strand
TTCCTATGTTTTTTTTTTTTTTTTTTTTTTTTTTGCAGTACGCGGGCCTCTTACCGTTGTGGCCTCTCCCATTGCGGAGCACAGGCTCCGGACGCGCAGGCTCAGCGGCCATGGCTCATGGGCCCAGACGCTCCGCGGCATGTGGGATCTTCCCGGACCGGGGCACGAACCCGTGTCCCCTGCATCGGCAGGCAGACTCTCAACCACTGCGACACCAGGGAAGCCCTCCTACGATCTTTTAAGTATACCAGAAGGATGCCAAGGAGCAGAAGTCAGTCGTCTCAATATATTTCTCTTTATATCTTCCCCACCAAATCAGAAGCTCTTTGTATTACCGTGAGTTATGGAAAAGAGGGAAAGTGTCCTTAGCTGGAGAATTCAGCTGTTCTGGGATAAAGCGTTTAATGCTGTTGGGATGCTGTGAGCGGCTGTTTCACTAGGGCCCTGTGTTCTATAAGACCATCACTTACTTATCTTTGCCAAAAGAAGGTAAGAAGGAATTAACATTTCTTGAGTGTATTCCGTGTATTTACATGATCGCATGGATTCCTGGAAAGGAAGACTCTAAAGTGACTATTACTCTTGCTTCCACTTCATACTTGAGGAAACTGAGGCAATGGGAAATTGAAGAGCTGGCTCAACCACAAGGTGAGTAGCAGAGCCCCAAGCCTGTGTTCTCTCCATGGCGTCGTGCTTATCTCACAGCACTCCTGGAGCATAAAAGGTTGAGGCAATTGTAAACAGCACTGCAATGAACATTGGGGTGTGTGTCTCTTTTGGAATTATGATTTTCTCCAGGTATATGGCCAGGAATGGGATTGCTGGATCATATGGTAGTTCTATTTTAATTTTTTAAGGAACCTCCATACTTTGCTGTACACCTGAAACTAACACAACATTGTAAATCAATTATACTCCAATATAAAATTAAATTAAATTTTAAAAAAAGGTTGAGGAAGAGGATAAGAAGCTGAGAACACGTTAAGGAGAAAGGAAGAAGAGAGAGACTTAGGAGGGGTCCAATAAAGACATGTCAGAAAAAGCATTTAAAAAGAAAAGAAATGTGTACAGCAGTCAGGAGAAGGCCTAGGGGAGAAGGAAAGCAGAAGGGCCCAACCTACTGGGGAGGAAAAAACCCAAAAAACTTGGCTGGCTGCCTGGCAAAGAGCACGGCAGAGAGATCTATATCCACCAGATCCACCAAAGGAAGGAATCTGTGAATCATTAAAAAAAAATGTTTATTTCTTTATGCCACAAATGATAAAACAGTCAGTCATAAAATGTGAGGGTATTTTTTCCCAGAGTAAAATTACTGCAAATATTTTTAACCATTATCCTGAATGCTCAGTGTTTCACTCTTGAGAAAGGAATGGTGTGTTTTGAACCAAAATCAATCTCCAGTTATCCCCATGGCATGCTGTATACTTGCATTTAGATGAATTCATTTGCACGATGGCCAAATAAAGCTTAGTTAGCATAGGTTGGAGAGGGTCTCTGTCCTCAGAGAAACAATAAAAGTCATTGATCACTTCTTACTTCCTAAAAGTTATTTTCCTTGGTTATCTAACTTCAGCATAAACAGAACTGGGGCCCAAGTCAGGGAAACATGGATTTTTTGAAAATGTGTTCCTTAAAGAACATCCTTTTGTTTCAGCAAAGTCAATCCTTCTCAATGTTAAAAGGGAAAACACACACACTAACCACAAAGCCCTACAAGTAGTTAAGTCGCATTCTACATTTGTTCTAGCTTTGTGGTAAGCTGGACTTGTTATGGGGGATATTGATTGGTCCCCTGCGATATGTTTCTGAGAATACACAGCAATTCCAACCAAGTATTTGGCCAAAGAACAGCCAAGCTTTATCGCTGCCAGAGACCTAACTGTCCAGCCTAAGGACTGGGCAGGGTATAGAAAGTCTGTTTTTCTATAGTTCCTGCAAAGGAAGGGGCATTATAATTCTGCAGTTCTGCCAGAGATGAGGTCTGATGTTTTTGTTGTAAAAGACCTGGAACCTGTTACTTAGCAAAATAACCAGAAGTTCCCCATGATACCATACAGTAAGGCTGACTTTCAGAAATTTAAGTGATCGGATTTTCACTTTTTTAAATAGTGTATTCTCCTGGAAAGGGTACTTTGCCATAGAAAGGGGGAAGTTGATTACAAAAAAAAAAAAAAAAGGATTGAAGGAGGGCAGAACCAACATTACTGAGTCAGGCACCAGGCTGAGTGATTTTTAAGCTATTTTCTCATGTAAAACTCCTGTGAGATGGTATTTTTTTCAGTTTCAAAAATAAATATATATCCAATGACTTTTAAAATACTTTAACCCAACCTCATTTTTGAGATAGTTTAAAATGTATACCAATCACAGAATACACGTTCACTGTAAAAAACCCCAAACTCTACAAAAGTATATAGAATAAACAAGGAAAATCCCTCTTAAACAGTTCAAATTCTCTCTCTCTGCATCACATACACACATAATGACTGTGATCAGTTTGATGTGTGTCCTTCAAGACTTATGATATGCCAGGTACATTTCAGTTTAGGGATTTTTTTTTTTTAACTGACTGAGATCATGTTAAAGATATTACTCCACCACTTGCTTTATTTCACACTTACTATGTCTTGGAAGAACTTTATTATAGGTTATTACCTAGAGATCTACCCTATTCTTTTTTTTTTTATTGGAGTATAATTGCTTTACAATGTTGTGTTAGTTTCTGCTGTACAATGAAGTGAATCAGCTATGTGTATACCTATATCCCCTCTCTCCTGGACCTCCTTCCCACCCCCTCCCCCATCCCACCCATCCAGGTCACCACAGAGCACCGAGCTGAGCTTCCTGTGCTTTATAGCAGGTTCCCACCAGCTATCTATTTTCCAGGACATGGAAACAACCTAAATGTCCAACGACAGATGAATGGATAAAGAAGATGTGGTACCTTATTCTTTTTAATGATTGTATAGTGGTCCATGGTATGGACATACCACAATGTATTTAATCAGCTCCCACTCCGTTTGTTTCCAATTTTTAAACTACCATAAACATCCAATTAACAGACATTCTTGGTACATATATAAGAAGGATATTTTTAAAGGTAGGAAAGCTGAGATTGAAAGAGGTTAATGAATTTTATTTGAAAGCACATAATTACTAAGTGGCAGGACTCAGAAAAGCCCGTGTACTTTCTGCTCTTCTTTGATGCTTTTAGTTCTCTGCATATGTGGGATTAAAAAGGAAGAGTGTGTCCTTTGAACCACTCTCCCCTCCCCCTCCCCACACATCCTGATGGCCTCTTAGAGTCTGCTCAGATACAAATGCCTGTGGGATCTAAAAACCAGGAGAGCGTGGCCCCAATTTCGTTATGTGAATGGATGTATATGAAGGAACAAATGAAGTCCTAATAAAGTTACTTGGAAAAGACACGTCCTACTAGACCTCAAAATGAGAGCACTTTCCTTCTCAGTGAAGATTACAGTATAAGGAAAGTTCCTGCTTTTCAGCTGGATGGATCAGTAAGGAGGGAAGTGTGGGTAGATTGGACAAGAAGCCCATTTCCTGGGTCCACTGCTGGAGAGAGCTGAGTAGTTAGCCTGGGGGAGAACCGCCCAGGAGATCCACAGTGCCCCTGGGAAGCCCCCTCTAGCAGGTGGTGAGTTTTGAGAATTTGTTAAGAAGAAATGAACATCTTTCCCTCAGAATTGCTTTACTACTTAAGACACTTC
The DNA here is from genome assembly GCF_003031525.2 of Neophocaena asiaeorientalis asiaeorientalis. NCBI lineage: Eukaryota > Metazoa > Chordata > Mammalia > Artiodactyla > Phocoenidae > Neophocaena > Neophocaena asiaeorientalis. The sequence continues at coordinate 5,985,727 of NW_020174922.1, read as the reverse complement.
TACTTGAGGTTCAGAACTCCCTCTACTGCCTTTAAAAGATCCTTGTCTGGGGTTGACTGGCTCTGGGCCTGGGAGAAGAGGCACACACACAAAGGGGTAGTCAGAGCAGCCGGCTTTCTGTCACCCTTCTGGTCCTCTTCCAAGCAATACCTATCAGCCTAAGGGCTAAGAATGCCCCTCACAAAATAACATTTGGGGCTAAGTTCAGATTCTTCAGCGCAGATAAATACCTCCTTCCACACAACATACCTTGTACTGCATCTCATAAAATGACCTGGCAGGGCCTAAACCAAGCAGGGCTACTTCAGGTGTCACCCTTCGCACACACAACTGGGCCCCAATGTCACCTCAGAAGGAATTTCCTGACAACCTCATATACAGCAGCCTCCCTCCGTCACTCTCATTACCCTGCTTTATTTCCTTCATTGTCTTTCACTATCTGAAACTGTCACACTTTTCTCTATTTACTTGTCAATCATGCTTTCTCCCATTAGAGTATAAGCTTCATGAGAACAGGGGTCTTCTCTTTCTCTGTCACTATTATACCCCAGGGCCTAGAAAAAGTGTCTGGTACATAGTAGGTCACGGTAGAAATTGCTGAATGTATTCCATTTCCATTTTCCATAACACTTTCTCATTGGAACCCATTTTCTTGAAAGGCTCAGCTCAAGTGTCACTCTATTTAGGATGTCATTCACTCATTCACTTTATGTGTTGAATGCCTACCATGTGATAGAGGTTGCCAAACCTCACCTGTTCACAGTCCTTTTAATGTCTCAGTAATCTTTTTTATGGTGCCTTTAGGCAAAGCAGAATACCTTTGGTTCCATTCATTAAGTAGTTAGGTCCAAAAAACTTAATAGGTATTTGTGTCCTAACAACTTAGTGGCCGTTGGAAAAACAATACATGTGACTTGAAAGAAAAATAATATTTTATTTCAATCATAAGTAACCATGTTTTCTTACTGGTGGGATGTATTTACCCGTTGTGGACTGCACAACTTCTCAAAGTCTGAAATCAGACTGGAAAATGCCACCCTCATTTCCTGTCCCATGTTGGTTTTCTGAAAGGACTTGCTTTTTATCAAAGCAAATGCCAACTTTCCAAAGATAAGACATCATATAAAAAATACAACATGATGAGGTAGTTTGTACAGTGCCTATCAGATGTCAAGTACCGCTGTGTTTCCCTTGAGTATTTAAAACATCCCCCTGCAGCCCTGGGGCCTTGCTGTGCTTCCTGCACACAGTTTCAGAAGCATGGTATTTACACTTCATGCTAGGCAACTGGTGTACAGCAGTGAGAGAATCAGGCGTGGTCCTTCCGTGACCTCTTAGCATGTTGTGTTTACCTCCACACTGATAGTGTTTATCATACATTAATTCATTATGTGTTTGTGTATTTGTTTTTCCTGCTAGACTCTGGATTTCCCTGAGGACAAGTAGCCCGTTTTTCTTATAGACAGCAGCAACTCCTAAAATCCCTAATGCGGAATAAGAGCTGGGTACTCTATAAATGTTGGTTAAATAAATGAACAAGTAAACAAGACAATGAATAAGTGAACAAGTGAACAAATGAACGGCCCTGACACACAGCACGATGTCTAATTTTCAGCTATTGAATAAGGACTTGATTATGAGAAAGTAATCCTTCTTCCTATCTTAGACATGCCTCTTGGCTGGAAAATGGCCCAACGTGCAGGCGCACTGACTCCTGAAGTTGTCGTTATTTACTACAGCATCTGTCTAGACTCTAGGGGTATTTCACGGGTCTGAATGTTATTTCAGAAAGTTAAAAGAAAATTCTGGCCAAGAAAGGCCTGTAGCAGAATGTTCTTTCCTTCCATGAGTTACTATTTGACTCTTGACATAAAGCACCAAATGTGCCCTGATTTTATGCCGTACAAAGACCTGATGAGAAAAATGAACATGGGGTCAAATGGAAATTGACCTTAGATTGACCATTAATAAACATGTGAGCGACTTTAGGAAAGCCACGAAACTTTACAACCTCAGGGATAAGAATCACTGGTTAAGATGGATGATCAAGGTCTACAGCAAAGACAGGAAACTTTGCTTCTACTGTCCACGTGGGGTCACTTCGATCTGACTCTACTTTAGTGCTGGCTGTAAATCTGTTCACTACAGTACTGCCCGTCACTAACCCAACATAGATATCTTCGTGGGTCTGCATTTAGATCCAAATCTGCTAGAGCCCAGACATAAAAGTTTTGAAGAATTACAGAATTTTAGAGCTGGAAGGGATCTTTGAAATCATTTAGTTCAACCCCCTCGTTGTTTAAGTGTAGAAACTGAGGCCCCCAAAAGTTATAAACTTGCCTAGGATCATTCTGTCCTCTCTGGCCATTATAGCTGCTGCCTTTGTCTCCTGTCAGAATGCCATCTATCTCTAGAGTGATCCTGCAGCCAAACCCATTTTTTAAAAATCGTTAAGTCCAGCTGTATTTTCCCCTCCTTAAAATTCTCAGTAGTTCCCCTTTGTGCTTAAACTATAACACTTTATGACATCTAGCACGGTCTAGCCTCTGTCTACCTGCACTTTTATTTTTTTTTATCTTCTAATACTCTTCCTCTTGCACACTATACTGGGCTTTCTTCTTTGAACACACCACGTTCCTTCACTCTTCAGAGCCTCTGCACTAGCTGTTCCTCTCTCTGATCCACTCTTCCTTTGGTGTTCCCAGAGCTCATTTCTTCCTGTCATTCAAGTGTCACTCCCCAAGTGGACTTCCCCAAACTTCCAATTTGAAGTCGCCACTGATCACTTAATTCTCTGCAGAGCACTGATCACTACCTGATATTGTTTCCTTTAAGTAACTTGTCTGTCTACTGGTTTGTAATCTGGTTTCCTCCATTAGAATGAAAGCTTCAGGAGAACTAGGTTTTGGTCTTATTCACCAGTATACCCCAGTCCTGAGAACAATTCTTCTGCTCAATTATTCTTGGAATGAATGATGTTTTGTCTCCACGTGCTAAAAACGCTTTTAGTTGTTTCAACCATTCCTCAGAAGACAGAAATCCCTGCCCACTCACCTCACCCCCACTTCTGATTACTCCCCGAGAGTTTTAGAAGAGATATGGAAATGTGTTTCCCAACTGTAATCTTGCAAATGTATTTTTTTTTGAAGAACAGTAAAGTGTTGCAAAATACTGTGATAAAATCTTAATGAAGAACATGAGAGCGCCATCAGCTACCACAGGCATCTTGGCCTAAAAGGATGCTAATTGTGGTCACTGTCTCCTAAATCTCAACTCTAGCGAAGATTAAGGACAGTGACTGAAGAAACGGTTTGTAAGAAACACAGCATTTCTCTAAACACACTGAAAGTCAATTTTAAATGCCTAATTAAGATCAAGGGGTTCAGATTTGAGGCTATTTGAATAAACAGGAAGATGAGACCTAAGGAGACCTTTGTGAGGGGCCCCAGGGAAGGTCTGAGACATAGTGAGCCACTTGACTGGTTTGCCAGGTTCACACCTACTGTTTCTCCCAATGGTATCCTTAGCTTTTTCTTTCAGAAAGAGAGAGCCTTGCCACATTCCTAAAAAAGAGAAGGGACAGTCCAATGAGAAAGGTTGGATGAACTATGTCCTTATGAATGAAAATAGCCTACTTGGACCAGCCAGAAATGATGTTAGAAAGTACCATGACTCCAAGAACCATGCAAACATCATGGAAAGTTTAACTTTCTTATACTGATACACTCTGTCTATAGAGTGATTAACAATAAAACCTTAAAAGTACATGAGCTGATATTTCAGTCAAGCCAGAAAAATTGGGAATCTAAGGAGATGTTTTCTCCCCCTCTTGTTTTGGGGAACAAGAACCTAAAGAAATGTTGTGTGTAGCAAGTACAAAGAATAGAAATAGACGGTGAATCTCTGGAGAAGTGGTCCAGAAGGGCCGTAGGAAGCTGTCCAGGGATTAAGGAGTGACGCTGGAGGCTTATCTAACAAGAGGCCCTCAAGTTTTTCCCAAACAAGCATCTAAAAGGGGAATACTTAAATGAATTGTTCAGAACTTCTTAGTTTGAAAAATTGGAGTGTGATTATGAAAAGATTCTTTCTTGTGAAGTTTTTCGTTTTTTGACAATGTTGCCTCTGTCGTGGCCAAAAGCCAGAAAAAGAGCATCGAATTACTTGAAGACTCCAGGTTCTCATAAAAAATTCAGTGTCAGTTTGATTCTACAAGCTGTAAAGAGTTGGCTGGTGCTATGGGTTTTAAGTAATGTTAGGTCAGTCTTAGCCTGCATCTGTCCATGGAAACGCTCATAATGATAGTATGGGAGTTGGGGGCTGTTTCTGAAGAGCTTTAAGGAAAGAGCAGGCAGACATCCGCTCATGATGTTTTAGGCATTCATCTACTTAGGATAGTTTGGACCCATTCTACTATCCTAAAAGTTAGAAAGAAAAGGAATGGACGTTAAAGAGATTCTTTAATAACATCATGTGTTTTTCTTCATATTTCATGATTCATTTAATTAAAAAATTTTTTTGCATTGTTTGTTTTTTTGTGGTTTTGTTTTTTTCTTTTAAATTGGAGTATAGTTGATTTACAATGTTGTGTTAGTTTCAGGTGTACAGCAAAGTGACCCAGTTATACAGATATATATATATATATTTTTTTCATATTCTTTTCCCTTATAGGTTATTACAAAGTCTAGAGTAGAGTTCCCTGTGCTATACAGTAGGTCCTTGTTGGTTATCTATTTTGTATATAGTAGTGTGTATATGTTAATCCCAAATTCCTAATTTATCCCTCCCCTGCCTCCTTTCCCCTTTGGTAACCATAAGTTTGTTTTCTATGTCATGTGTTTTTAAAACCATGATATTTATATATCACTACGATAAAAGGGATCGCAAAGAAAACCAAGGAGCTACAGTATATTTACATCAAATTTTTTTCTTACTATTACTACAACAAACTGTTGATACCATTTTTAAAAAATGTAAAAAGAAGCACTACAGCTATTTGATCTTTTTAATCAACAGTTGAGTGAGGTATGTGTGTGTGGTGAAGAAGACAATGCTATGGCTTGTGGCACCCAGTGTCCTATATGGAAATAGGGAAACAAACTAGGCAAAATTTTCTATTGAACAATTACTTCCACTCCCAATTATCAAGGCTTTTAGTTCCTTACGCTCTCCCTGGTCAGGCATTTAAAAATATATACTGTTCATTCATTTTAGTCTTTCTCATCTCATCTGTATTCTGGCCAGGGGTCCCCTCCACTGTCCTTTTTTTTTTTTTTTTTAATTTTTTATTGTAGTTGATTTACAATGTTGTGTTAGTTTCAGGCATACAGCAATGTGAATCAGTTATAGATATACATATATCTACTCTTCTTTAGATTTTCTCATATAGATTATTACAGAACATTGAGTAGATTTCCCTGTGCTATACAGTAGGTCCTTACTAGTTATCTATTTTATTTATAGTAGTGTGTATATATTAATCCTGATTTCCTAATTTATCCCTCTGCCCCCTTTTTGCCTTTGGTAACCATAAGTTTGTTTTCTACATCTGTGACTCTATTCTGTTTTGTAAATAAGTTCATTTGTACCATTTGGATAAAGAAGATGTGGTACATGTACACAATGGAATATCAGTCAGCCATAAAAAAGAATGAAATAATGTCATTTGCAGCAACATAGATGGACCTAGAGATTAAGTGAAGTAAGTCAGACAGAGAAAGACAAATATTATATGCTATTGCTTATATGTGGAATCCACTCTCCATTTCTCTTTTGTGCATCTCAGTATTGCCAGACTAAGTCCTAACACCCTCCTGACCACATACTCTGTAAGGGCAAGTTCTCTAACCTCAGTTGAACCCTCTCTGCTACTACTAACAGTTCTTTAATTTGGCTTTGCTGGCTTCCACTCAGTTTCCCCAGTGGCTATGCTAGGCCTTCATGCTTACTGTCCCAAGTCCAACTTCCCTCCTTCCCTTTCAGCAGAGGACTTAGAAGACTTCTCTATAGAGAACTTTGAGCTTGTTCCTCATGAGTAGCCTCAACTTGTCTCATCTTCAAAAGCTTTCTATATCCTCATCCCTTCTTTCTCGATCTGTGTCTGTTTTTTTTAAGAATAGAGTGTATGTCTTTTTCCTTTATGAAGAGTCCTTCTCTTCTTGTCACCCAATGTCTACTTTGGGACCTGTGGCATCCGGTATACCCTCACCTGCACATGTCATCAATCTCTCCCTCCAGATCAACTCATCTCTTAAGGGGTCTCTTATTTTAACAAACAAACAAAACAACACGCCCTCCCACCCTTCTGTGACTCTACAAATGATGAAGTGTCTCTGTTAACACTTTATAAGAATAACTTAGACCTATTGATTCCATTTCCTCATTAATATGCTACACCCACTGCCATCCTGATTCTATTCCTAATACACTAGAGAAACTGCTCCCCCATTGGCCTTTTTTTTTTTTTTCAGAATTTGACCTTCTGGCAACAGTTATCCTATAGAACATCTTTAAGAATTCTCTCTTATTTCTTCTGCTACCTCTTTCATGATGCTTTTTATGGCTTATCTCTTACTATGTCCTCTTTCTTCCTGAGTACAGACATGCACCAAAGTTCCGAGGTTCCCTTCTCCCATTATTCTATTTGCTCTACCTATAAAAACTACTGCCATATCTTTAAATTCTGTATTTCTTGCTTTGTGCTTCTGTCTCTTGAGCCCCAATCTCTTTCCTCAGATCAGATCTCCCCCTAACCTAGTTGAATATAACACCTACAAGTCCAGCCTGCATATCAAACTCAACAGTGTCCCTAAATCAAATTTACTATTTTCCTCTCCGAAACCTCCTCTCAATATTCGTACTTCTGATAATGACATTCACTGTTCTTCTAGAAGATGGGTACTCATTTTGTATTCAACAAATATCTACCTCAGCCATAAAATATTACTCAGCCATAAAAAGAATGAAATAATGTCATTTGCAGCAACATGGATGGACCTAGAGATTAAGTGAGGTAAGTCAGACAGAGAAAGACAAATATTATATGCTATTGCTTATATGTGGAATCCACTCTCCATTTTTTTTTTTTTTTTTTTTTGCATCTCAGTATTGCCAGACTAAGTCCTAACACCCTCCTTAATAAATGTAAGTCAGCCATTCTAGGCACTGGGGATGAAGGAGTGGACAAGGTGAACGAGGCTCTATCCTCATGGAGTTTACATTCGAGAGTGGGAAAGCAGAACACCAACAAGTAATCAAATAAGATAAATTCTGGTAGAGATAAGACCTTTAAAAAAAAAAGTAAAATGTGGTTGATTGACTATTGTGAGGAATAGGGCCAGGCAGTGGGACCACCACATTAGATAAGGTGGACAAGGAAACCTCTTTGAGGAAATGGTACCTGAGCCGAGATCGGAATAAAGAAGATGCCCATCATGCAAATATCAAAGAAAGAGCTTTTCCAACAGAGGGATCAGGCAGTGCTAGAGCTCTAAACACGCATATGCCTCTGTTTCCTTTATTCCCATTTCAACTCATCACTCTCATTTAAATCACTTGTTAAGTTGTGCAGAGTGACCTTAACTTTGTTCTCTCCTATATCTATCTCCTCCTGGTTTCAGCCCTCATTACTTCTTGCTTTCCACCTGTTTCCTGTTCCAGTGCATCCCTCATATCACCACAGAAATAAACTTCCTAAAGTGGAACTCTACAATATCCTTCTCTCGCTCCACAATCTCTGGTGACCCTCCATTACTCACTGAACTAATATAAACTCAGAAGCTTAACATTCAAATCTGGTCATGGTGTAACCTCAAAATACCTTTCAATTCTTCTCTTCCATACCTGTAAGCACAATCCTACCCAAACTCATGTTCAGAACACACCTTCAACATTCTTGTTTCCAAAGTTGCCCATTATGTCTCCTCCATTTGGACTGGCTGTCATCCCCTCCCACCCAATCTGAGCCAGTCACAGTGTTCCTAGCCTTCTTAGCCCTACCTCAAATCACCTCCTCCTTGAAGGCCCTTCAGATTTCTCTCTGCTTTTAACCCACAAGAACTTTATTCCTTTCTTACTACGTTTGTCATATTTTGCCCTAGGATGTGGTTATGTGCACATCTGTCTTCTCTTTCTACATCCATTACCGTAAAACAGATGTTTTAAGACAGTGACCACATGCTATTTATCCTTGTAGTAGTGCCGTGCCTCACACAGTTGGCATTGAATAGTATTTGCTAAACAAATGAATTTGGCAAATCTGAGTTTGATTAACGGATATTTATTTCATGATGCCCAAGTGGTTTCCCTTTTATCATTCCTCTTATTTGTTCTCAAGAGACCTGGATGTGAAAAGCCAGAAAGCAGAGAGGAAACAGAGAGATTCCTTATTCTGAAGTTTCAATCTGGCCAAATGATTAAAAGTTTGTATTGAGGAACATTAAAAATACCTATTTTTTTTGATGTGAATAATCCATACACTGTGAAATAACTCTTGCTGAAATACTACTTGGTTGATTTCTGCTCAGGATACATGAAACTCCTTAGCATTAGTCAGTGCTTAAAAAAATACCTTATCACCTGGGCTCCTTGGTGGGGCTAATGGTGGACTCTGGGAGGGCTCATGCCAAGAAGTACTTCCCAGAACTTCTACTGCCACTGTCCTTGTCCTCACGATGAGACACAACCACCCCCTGACTCTGCAGGAGACCCTCCATTACTACCAGGATAGCCTCATCCACCAGAGGGCAGAGAGCAGAAGCAAGAAGAACTACAATCCTGCAGCCTGTGGAACAAAAACCACATTCACAGAAACATAGACAAGATGAAAAGGCAGAGAGCTATGTACCAGATGAAGGAACAAGATAAAACAAAGAAAACACAACTAAATGAAGTGGAGATAGGCAACCTTCCAGAAAAAGAATTCAGAATAATGATAGTGAAAATGATCCAGGACCTTGGAAAAAGAATAGAGATAAAGATCGAGAAGATGCAAGAAATGTTTAACAAAGATCTAGAAGAATTAAAGAACACACAAACAGAGAACAGTAGTACAATAACTGAAATGAAAACTACACTAGAAGGAATCAACAGCAGAATAACTGAGGCAGAGGAACGGATAAGTGACCCGGAAGACAGAATGGTGGAATTCACTGCTGCAGAACAGAATAAAGAAAAAAGAACGAAAAGAAATGAAGATGAAGACAGCCTAAGAAAGACCTCTGGGACAACATTAAACGCAACAACATTCACATTATAGGGAAAGGAGGAGAAGGAGAAGGAGGAGAAGGAGAAGGAGAAGAAGGAGAAGAGAGAGAGAAAGGACCAGAGAAAATATTTAAAGAGATTACAGTCGAAAATTTCCCTAACATGGGAAAGGAAATAGCCACCCAAGTCCAGGAAGCGCAGAGAGTCCCACACGATAAACTCAAGGAGAAACACGCTGAGCCACATAATAATCAAACTGACGAAAAATAAAGACAAAGAAAAATTATTGAAAGCAGCAAAGAAAAACGGCAAATAACATACAAGGGAGCTCCCATAAGGTTAACAGCGGATTTCTCAGCAGAAACTCTACAAGCCAGAAGGGAGGGGCATGATATACTTAAAGGGATGAAAGTGAAGAACCTACAACCAAAATTACCCTACCTGGCAAGGATCTCATTCAGATTCAATGCAGAAATCAAAAGCTTCAAAGACAAGCGAAAGATAAGAGAATTCAGCACCATAAAACCAACTCTACAACAAATGCTAAAGGAACTTCTCTAAGTGGGAAATACAAGAGAAGAAAAGGACCTAAAAAAACAAACCCAAAACAATTAAGAAAATGGTCATAGGAACATACGTATCGATAATTACCCTAAAGGTGAATGGATTAAATGCTCCAACCAAAAGACACAGGCTTGCTGAAAGGACACAAAAACAAGACCCATATATATGCCGTCTACAAGAGACCCACTTCAGACCTAGGGACACATACAGACTGAAAGTGAGGGGATGGAAAAAGATATTCCATGCAAATGGATATCAAAAGAAAGCTGGAGTAGCAATACTCATATTAGATAAAATAGACTTTAAAATAAAGAATGTTACAAGAGACAAGGAAGGACACTACATAACGATCAGGGGATCAATCCAAGGAGAAGATATAACAATTATAGATATATATGCACCCAACATAGGAGCACCTCAATACATAAGGCAACTGCTAACAGTTCGAAAACAGGAAATCAACAGTAACAAATTAATAGTGGGGGACTTTAACACCTCACTTAAACTAATGGACAGATCATCCAAAATGAAAATAAATAAGGAAATAGAAGCTTTAAATGACACAATAGACCAGATAGATTTAATCGATATTTACAAGACATTCCACCCAAAACAGCAGATTACACTTTATTCGCAAGAGCACACAGAACATTCTCCAGGATAGATCACATCTTGGGTCACAAATCAAGCCTCATTAAATTTAAGGAAATTGAAATCATATCAAGCATCTTTTCTGACCACAATACTATGAGATTAGAAATAAATTACAGGGAATGAAACATAAAAAACACAAACACATGGAGGCTAAACAATACGTTACTAAATAACCAAGTGATCAGTGAAGAAATCAAAGACAAAATCAAAAACTACCTAGAGACAAATGCCAATGAAAACACGATGATCCAAAACCTATGGGATGCAGCAAAAGCAGTTCTAAGAGGGAAGTTTGTAGCTTCACAAGGCTACCCCAAAAATCAAGAAAAATCTCAAATAAATAATGTAAGCTCACACCTAAACACTAGAGAAAGAAGAACAAACAAAACCCAAAGCTAGCAGAAGGACAGAAATCATAAAGATCAGAGCACAAAAAAATGAAATAGAAACAAAGAAAACAATAGCAAAGATCAGTAAAACTAAAAGCTGGTTCTTTGAGAAGATAAACAAAATTGATAATCCATTAGCCAGACTCATCAAGAAAAAGAGGGAGAGGACTGAAATCAATTAAATTAGAAATGAAAAAGGAGAAGTTACAACAGACACCGCAGAAATACAAAGCATCCTAACAGACTACTACAAGCAACTCTATGCCAATAAAATGGACATCCTGGAAGAAATGGACAATTCTTAGAAAGGTATAACCTTCCAAGACTGAACAAGGAAGAAATAGAAAATATGAACAGACCAATCACAAGTAATGAAATTGAAACTGTGATTAAAAATCTTCCAACAAACAGAAGTCCAGGACCAGACGGCTTCACAGGTGAATTCTATCAAACATTTAGAGAAGAGCTAACACGCATCCTTCTCAAACTCTTCCCAAAAACTGCGGAGGAAGGAACACTCCCAAACTCAATCTATGAGGCCACCATCACCCTGACACCAAAACCAGACAAAGATACTACAAAAAAAGAAAATTACAGACCAATATCACCAATGAATATAGATGCAAAAATCCTCAACAAAATACCAGCAAACAGAATACAACAACACATTAAAAAGATCACACACCATGATCAAGTGGGATTTTTCCCAGGGATGCAAGTATTCTTCAATATATGCAAGTCAATCAATGTAATACACCATATTAACAAATTGAAGGAGAAAAACCATATGATCATCTCAACAGATGCAGAAAAAGCTTTCGACAAAATTCAACACCCATTTATTATAAAAACCCTACAGAAAGCAGGCATAGGTGGAACTTACCTCAACATAATAAAGGCCATATATGACAAACCCACAACCAACATCATTCGCAATAGTGAAAAACTGAAACAATTTCCACTAAGACCAGGAATAAGACAAGGATGTCCACTCTCACCACTATTATTCAACATAGTTTTGGAAGTCCTAGCCACGGCAATCAGAGAAGAAACAGAAATAAAAGGAATCCAAATTGGAAAAGAAGAATTAAAACTGTCACTGTTTGCAGATGACATGATACTATACATAGAGAATCCTAAAGATGCTACCAGAAAACTACTAGAGCTAATCAATGAATCCGGTAAAGTAGCAGGATACAAAATTAATGCACAGAAATTTCTTGCATTCCTATACACTAACAATGAAAATCTGAAAGAGAAATTCAGGAAACACTTCCATTTACCACTGCAACAAAAAGAATAAAATACCTAGGAATAAACCTACCTAAGGAGACAAAAGACCTGTATGCAGAAAACTATAAGACAATGATGAAAGTAATTAAAGGTGACACAAACAGATGGAGAGAAATACCATGTTCTTGGATTGGAAGAATCAATATTGTGAAAATGACAATACTCCCCAAAGCAATCGACAGATTCAGTGCCAACCCTATCAAACTACCAATGGCATTTTTCACAGAACTAGAACAAAACAGTTTACAATTTGTATGGAGACACAAAAGACACCGAATATTAAAGGGATGAAAGTGAAGAACCTACAACCAAAATTACCCTACCTGGCAAGGATCTCATTCAGATTCAATGGAGAAATCAAAAGCTTCAAAGACAAGCGAAAGATAAGAGAATTCAGCACCATAAAACCAACTCTACAACAAATGCTAAAGGAACTTCTCTAAGTGGGAAATACAAGAGAAGAAAAGGACCTAAAAAAACAAACCCAAAACAATTAAGAAAATGGTCATAGGAACATACGTATCGATAATTACCCTAAAGGTGAATGGATTAAATGCTCCAACCAAAAGACACAGGCTTGCTGAAAGGACACAAAAACAAGACCCATATATATGCCGTCTACAAGAGACCCACTTCAGACCTAGGGACACATACAGACTGAAAGTGAGGGGATGGAAAAAGATATTCCATGCAAATGGATATCAAAAGAAAGCTGGAGTAGCAATACTCATATTAGATAAAATAGACTTTAAAATAAAGAATGTTACAAGAGACAAGGAAGGACACTACATAACGATCAGGGGATCAATCCAAGGAGAAGATATAACAATTATAGATATATATGCACCCAACATAGGAGCACCTCAATACATAAGGCAACTGCTAACAGTTCGAAAACAGGAAATCAACAGTAACAAATTAATAGTGGGGGACTTTAACACCTCACTTAAACTAATGGACAGATCATCCAAAATGAAAATAAATAAGGAAATAGAAGCTTTAAATGACACAATAGACCAGATAGATTTAATCGATATTTACAAGACATTCCACCCAAAACAGCAGATTACACTTTATTCGCAAGAGCACACAGAACATTCTCCAGGATAGATCACATCTTGGGTCACAAATCAAGCCTCATTAAATTTAAGGAAATTGAAATCATATCAAGCATCTTTTCTGACCACAATACTATGAGATTAGAAATAAATTACAGGGAATGAAACATAAAAAACACAAACACATGGAGGCTAAACAAAACGTTACTAAATAACCAAGTGATCAGTGAAGAAATCAAAGACAAAATCAAAAACTACCTAGAGACAAATGCCAATGAAAACACGATGATCCAAAACCTATGGGATGCAGCAAAAGCAGTTCTAAGAGGGAAGTTTGTAGCTTTACAAGGCTACCCCAAAAATCAAGAAAAATCTCAAATAAATAATGTAAGCTCACACCTAAACACTAGAGAAAGAAGAACAAACAAAACCCAAAGCTAGCAGAAGGACAGAAATCATAAAGATCAGAGCACAAAAAAATGAAATAGAAACAAAGAAAACAATAGCAAAGATCAGTAAAACTAAAAGCTGGTTCTTTGAGAAGATAAACAAAATTGATAATCCATTAGCCAGACTCATCAAGAAAAAGAGGGAGAGGACTGAAATCAATTAAATTAGAAATGAAAAAGGAGAAGTTACAACAGACACCGCAGAAATACAAAGCATCCTAACAGACTACTACAAGCAACTCTATGCCAATAAAATGGACATCCTGGAAGAAATGGACAATTCTTAGAAAGGTATAACCTTCCAAGACTGAACAAGGAAGAAATAGAAAATATGAACAGACCAATCACAAGTAATGAAATTGAAACTGTGATTAAAAATCTTCCAACAAACAGAAGTCCAGGACCAGACGGCTTCACAGGTGAATTCTATCAAACATTTAGAGAAGAGCTAACACGCATCCTTCTCAAACTCTTCCCAAAAACTGCGGAGGAAGGAACACTCCCAAACTCAATCTATGAGGCCACCATCACCCTGACACCAAAACCAGACAAAGATACTACAAAAAAAGAAAATTACAGACCAATATCACCAATGAATATAGATGCAAAAATCCTCAACAAAATACCAGCAAACAGAATACAACAACACATTAAAAAGATCACACACCATGATCAAGTGGGATTTTTCCCAGGGATGCAAGTATTCTTCAATATATGCAAGTCAATCAATGTAATACACCATATTAACAAATTGAAGGAGAAAAACCATATGATCATCTCAACAGATGCAGAAAAAGCTTTCGACAAAATTCAACACCCATTTATTATAAAAACCCTACAGAAAGCAGGCATAGGTGGAACTTACCTCAACATAATAAAGGCCATATATGACAAACCCACAACCAACATCATTCGCAATAGTGAAAAACTGAAACAATTTCCACTAAGACCAGGAATAAGACAAGGATGTCCACTCTCACCACTATTATTCAACATAGTTTTGGAAGTCCTAGCCACGGCAATCAGAGAAGAAACAGAAATAAAAGGAATCCAAATTGGAAAAGAAGAATTAAAACTGTCACTGTTTGCAGATGACATGATACTATACATAGAGAATCCTAAAGATGCTACCAGAAAACTACTAGAGCTAATCAATGAATCCGGTAAAGTAGCAGGATACAAAATTAATGCACAGAAATTTCTTGCATTCCTATACACTAACAATGAAAATCTGAAAGAGAAATTCAGGAAACACTTCCATTTACCACTGCAACAAAAAGAATAAAATACCTAGGAATAAACCTACCTAAGGAGACAAAAGACCTGTATGCAGAAAACTATAAGACAATGATGAAAGTAATTAAAGGTGACACAAACAGATGGAGAGAAATACCATGTTCTTGGATTGGAAGAATCAATATTGTGAAAATGACAATACTCCCCAAAGCAATCGACAGATTCAGTGCCAACCCTATCAAACTACCAATGGCATTTTTCACAGAACTAGAACAAAACATTTTACAATTTGTATGGAGACACAAAAGACACCGAATAGCCAAAGCAGTCTTGAGGGAAAAGAGCGGAGCTGGAGGAATCAGACTCCCTGACTTCAGACTGTACTACAAAGCTACAGTAATCAAGACTATATGGTACTGTCAGTAAAACAGAAATATAGATCAATGGAAAGAGATAGAAAGCCCAGATATAAACCCACACACCCATGGTCAGCTAATCTATGACAAAGGAGGCAATGATATACAATGGAGAAAAGACACAGTCTCTTCAATAAGTGGTGCTGGGAAAACTGGACAGCTACATGTAAAAGAATGAAAATAGAACACTCCGTAACACCATACACAAAAATAAACTCAAAGTGGATTAGAGACCTAAATGTAAGACCAGACACTATAAATCTCTTAGAGGAAAACACAGGTGAACACTCTTTGACATAAATCACAGTAAGATCTTTTTTGATCCACCTCCTAGAGTAATGGAAATAGAAACAAAAATAAACAAATGGGACTTAATGAAACTTAAAAGCTCTTGCACAGCAAAGGAAACCATAAACAAGAAGAAAAGACAACCCTCAGAATGGGAGAAAATATTCGCAAATGAATCAACAGACAAAGGGTTAATCTCCAAAATATATAAACAGCTCATGCAGCTCAATATTAAAAAAACAAACAACCCAATCCAGAAATGGGCAGAAGACCTAAACAGACATTTCTCCAAAGAAGACATTAAAATGGC
Organism: Neophocaena asiaeorientalis asiaeorientalis; assembly: GCF_003031525.2. Classification (NCBI taxonomy): domain Eukaryota; kingdom Metazoa; phylum Chordata; class Mammalia; order Artiodactyla; family Phocoenidae; genus Neophocaena; species Neophocaena asiaeorientalis. The sequence continues at coordinate 5,969,869 of NW_020174922.1, read as the reverse complement.
TAAGAAGCACATGAAAAGCTGCTCAACATCACTAATTATTAGAGAAATGCAAATCAAAACTACAGTGAGGTATCACCTCACACCAGTTAGAACGGGCATCATCAGAAAATCTACAAACAACTAATGCTGGAGAGGGTGTGGAGAAAAGGGAACCCTCTTGCACTGTTGGTGGGATACAGCCACTATGGAGAACAGTATGGAGGTTCCTTAAAAAACTAAAAACAGAATTACCATATGACCTTGTAATCCCACTACTGGGCATATACCCAGAGAAAACCATAATTCAAAAAGACACAGGCACCCCAATGTTCATTGCAGCACTATTTACAATAGCCAGGTCATGGAAGCAACATAAATGCCCACTGACAGACGAATGGATAAAGAAGATGTGGTACATATATACAATGGAATATTACTCAGCTATGAAAAGGAATGAAATTGGGTTATTTGTTGAGACATGGATGCATCTAGAGACTATCATACAGAGTGAAGTAAGTCAGAAAGAGAAAAACAAATTTAGTATATTAACGCATATACGTGGAAGCTAGAAAAATAGTACAGATGAACTGGTTTTCAGGGCAGAAATTGAGACACAGATGCAGAGAACAAATGTATGGACACCAAGGGGGGAAAGTGGTGGGGGGTGGTTGTGGGATGAATTGGGAGATTGGGATTGACGTGTATACACTGATGTATATAAAATGAGTGACTAATAAGAACCTGCTGTATAAAAAAATAAATAAAATAAAATAAATACCTTATCACAATCATAGAACCTTAATACTTACCACATTACTGCATGTTCTATATCGGATATTTCTTCCCTCACAGCTCCTAGAAAAAAAAAAAACAAAAACTCATTACTACCTATGAAGGGCCCCAAATTTGAACTGTTTTGTTACAAAAACCATTTCCTCTCAGTACCAATATAAAAGCCTCTATTTTCTTCTGAGTATGCTCTTAGAGGAATTACTATCAAATGTTAAATTGAGCAGACCCCAAGGAGTTGTATACATAAATTGATTTCTCTATGAGGGTTGAAATTAAGCATTCATTTTGCTTCAAAAGTTGTCAGAGTAAGTACTTGTAATGAGTTCTTATTTAATCAAATAGATTTAATGCAAGGTTTTCTGATTAATATTAAATGAATCCTGTTAATTATCTCTGGTATAAAACTAAAGATAGGTTTCACTAATTTGACAGATCTTACATTTAGAATATGATAAAAATTGGACTTAACATTCAACATGGCTTTTAAAATTACACATCTAAGAATATGAAAGTCATAATTCTTAAAGAATTATCTTCATTTCTAAAGTACATCCTCATTGTGGAGGTTTCAGAAAAGAAAGACAACGCGAAAGAACAAAAATCCCCCATAGCTGTCTCATCTAAAGATAATCACTATTATCTTGATTTATTAATTTCTTTCCAATGCAGAGGAAATAACATCACTTATACAATTTTATAGCTTGCTTTTCTTCCACGTAAAAATTTTTGGAGTTATTTTTCCACACTACTAAATAACTTTAAAGACATCATTTTGAGAGCTACATACTATTCCATCAAATGATATAACTTGTGTAATCATTCTTCCATTTCTTGTCATTTAAGTAGTTTCTAATTTGGGGTTTGGTAAGTGATCATGTGATAAACCATGTCCATGCATATGTTTTATCCAAGTTTCTGACTATGTCTTTAGGAGAGAGAAGTTTCTAGAAGGGGAATTACAGCACTAAAGGGAAAGAACTTTTATAAGGCTCTTGATAAATATTGCCAAATTGTGTTCCATAAAGGCTGTACCATTGCATTCTCCCACCAGCAATATATGGGAGTTTCCATTTTACTGAACTCTTGTGAACAAAAACAATCAATTTTTTTTTTTTTTTTTGTGGTACACGGGCCTCTCACCGTTGTGGCCTCTCCCGTTGCGGAGCACAGGCTCCCGACGCGCAGGCTCTGCGGTCATGGCTCACGGGCCCAGCCGCTCCGCGGCACGTGGGATCCTCCCGGACCGGGGCACGAACCCGTGTCCCCTGCATCGGCAAGCAGACTCTCAACCACTGCGCCACCAGGGAAGCCCAACAATCAATTTTTTATTAAGTGTTCAGTGATGACACTTAAGAACAGCAGTACTCTGCTCTTTCAAAATAAGTCACACTTATAAAAAAAACAAGTAAAATATGAAATTCTGAATTATCATACTAATAACTAATAGTTATGGAATTCCAGGTATATTTCTAAGTTTGTTATATGTATTAATTCATTTACTCTTCTCAAGAACACTGGGAGACAGGGTGCTATCATTATACCCATTTTACAGAAGAGAAAATGTAAGCTTAGGGAGGTTAAGTAACTTGCCAAAGTCACACAACTATTAAGTAATAGAGCTGAGATTTGAAACCGAGCCATTCAGAGCTTACACTCATAACCATGATGCTCTACTGCCCCCTAATTCACTTGTTTGTTCAGCACACGCTCATTGAGCTCCTATTATATACTGGGCAATACATTTACTTCTGGGAATACAAAGAAGAATGAGCATGACTTGGCCTTCGCTATTAAGAAAATATTCATATAATTCAGTGTAAAAAATGCTAGATAGTATTTGTGTTAGGTCTCAAGAACGTCATCAAAAAGAAAATGTCACCTGAAAATACAATTACACAAAGGCTATCTTAGAGAGATAGAAAGGTCCCAGTCTTGAAGACTTGACTGTAACCAGACTGACTATATTAATATGCACTCAACAGTAGAATGTAACAAAGGAAAAAAAGGGCTGGCCAGAATCATAGAAAAAAAGGAGAATGGAAGAGATACTAGGTTGCCAGTGCCCAGCCCAGCAATGTCCCAGGCTAAGGGCCAATGAACTTCACGTCCTCCTGATCCCCTTGGCTAGGCTGCTGCTATCACAGTCCAGATGCCTCACACTAACCTAGCTGATGCCAGTGAATTTTTTGCTCATCTCAGAAATATCCCTCATTACAATGCCATGTTGATCAAAGCAATTTGCCAAGCGTGGTCTGTTTTTACATGACTGCTAAGAGGCAGAGGCACTGGTCATGCTGACGTGGGAATGGTCCATGTTATGGACAGTTCTACTTCTCACTGTAAGTTAATAAATTGGCATTTTAACTTCAAATATTAACCTCACGGGCCAAGTCATTGCAAGTCCACCTCCAAGAGAAGGATTTGTTCTTGGTGTGACTGCTGAAAAATATCAGGTTTCTGAGTTTAAAAAGATGAGATCTAGGCTCCAGTTGATGGTAAATTTACAAGGTAATTAATGCTATGACCTGGACGCCTTTGGTAGCATGCCATGTAGACATCAGTGTTGGCTGAATGTGATATGTTTTTCAATTTTGAAATTCCTAGTGCATATGTGACATACTGTAGTGGTTAAGAGTACCCAGTTTGACAGCAGAACCTTCTTTCTGGAATCCTGATTCCTTAGTTTCTATACCTCAGTTTTGTCATCTTTAAAATGGGATAATATTGCTTATCTCCTGGGATTATTATGAGGAGTAACTGAGTTAATATCTGTGAAGCACTTCAAACAGTGCCTCACACATAGTAAGCATTATATAGACATTTAACAAGTTAATTATATAATAGATGTAAAAATATAATAGATATTAAAAGAGGGTGAAGGATACGTGGAGAAGAAACCATAGGCAAAGGCATAGAGGAAAGAAAAGATATGGTGTGTTTGTACATTTTCAAGCAGTTTGGTTGTGTAGTTTTGGGTGTATGTGGGGAACTGAAAGAGATTTTAAAAAAGCCTTCTAACTGTGAACTTTGCAATAGGCAGAGGGGAACCACTGAAGGTTTTAAAACAAAGGAGATCCAATGATGACTTCTTGCCTTAAAAAAGTGAACTCTGGCATTAATCATGAAGACCTTAAAATGCTATGTTTTTCACCCTCCTTTTATTTTCTTTTCCTAACCTTATCTCCCTGAAGGGAATAATGGAAACACATCTGAATTAGGAGTTTGACAATCTGAGTCATAGACTTTGCTCTTCCCCTTGCGTAAGCCTCTTGTCCTCTCAGGGTTTTTGCTTCCTCATCTGTCAACTGGATATCACTGTATACGGAAACGGCAGTGCCTAAAGTTGTGATCACCAACTGAGATAACTCACAAAAGTTCTATCCAAACGTCAATGGGGTTATTACAGATAATGCTTACTAAAAAAATTAAAAAGCAGAAAAACATCTAGTTCAATAATTTAAATGAGCCTTTTCCCAGATATTTTAAACTATGAATACCTACTACGTATGTTCTAAAAGCATCCTTGAGATGGACCTAGAGATTATCATACTAAGTGAAGTAAGTCAAATAAATACAAATAGGATATAATAGCACTTATATATGGAATCTAAAAAAATAATATAATTAAACTTATTTACAAAACAGAAACAGACTCACAAATATAGAAAACAAACTTATGGTTACCAAAGGGGAAATGCGGGGGAGGACAAATGAGGAGTTTGGGATTAACATATACACACTACTATATATAAAATAGATAAACAACAAGGATTTACTGTATAGCACAGGGAACTATATTCAGTAGCTTGTAATAACCTACAATGGAAAGAAATCTGTAAAAGAAAACATATATATAGATAGATAGATACAGATATATATAGATACAGATACCTGAATCACTTTGATGTATGCCTGAAACTAACATAATATTGTAAATCAACTATAGTTCAATAATTTAAAAAAAGCATTCTTGGGTACCAGGAAAAGTAAGCATATAATGTAAAAGATTGAATTAACTGCTTCTCATTTAGCAAAAACAAAACAAAAACAAACGGCGGTGGGGGAAGAGAGGGGTTCCCATACTAGGAGGGGCCCACCCACAGAGTGGGGATTAGCAGGGACAGGGAGAGACCTTCAGGGGATCAGGGGATCAGAGGGGAATGCGGATAGCGTTTCCCCCACCCACTCGGGCCTGGCAAGCCTACTGAGGTCCCAGGCCTGAACCACTGTCCTCCAGGGCCCCCTCTGGCCATGCTGAGCCTAAGCCATGCCCCCCACCCCACCCCCAGGGCCTTTTCTGGCTTCACATTTCCTGATCCCCAGCCCTGCCC